>NW_010226388.1:0-13938 GCF_000690775.1 Eurypyga helias
GATGGGACAAGGGGCAACGGGCACAAAAGGAGACACCGGAGGGTCCCTCTGAACATCAGGAAACCCTTTTTGACTGTGAGGGTGACCGAGCACTGGCCCAGGTTGCCCAGGGATGCTGTGGAGTCTCCATTCTTGGAGATACTCAAAATCTGCCTGCACATGGTCATGGGCAACCGGCTGTGGGAGGGGCGTCATGGGCAACCGGCTGTGGGTGGCCCCGTCTGAGCAGGGGCTGGGCCAGATTGTCTCCAGAGGTGCCTTCCAGCCTCAACCGCTCTGGGATCTGAGATAGAGAGGTTGACGTCCTCAGGACACACAGTGGAGGGCTGAACCCTCCGTGGGGGGTACGACTGGCTGTGTGAATGCAGCTAGATTTTTGCATCATGTAACACTATATGATCACATCTTGTTTGTTATATGCAGTGCTGGATAAATGTAAAATGGCTTAACAGTTCTTCTCTTGCTGTTTTGGATTAACTTGTGTCTTTATGCTGTGTGTTTTCTTTTGCTTGCTTCCTCCTTTCACCTTCCCAGATCTCTCCTCAGAGCAAACTTCCGTGACTCGTATTGTTCTGCTTGGGTTTTTTCTCCTTCTCAGGTAAATGTCTTCATTTTTTTTAAGTGTGGTTTCCTAGAGCTCTGCAAAATGCTACTTCCCTGCTGCATTTTGAAGTATTAGTTGCAAAAGTAAGGGGAGGGAGTCCTAATTCAGGTGCATTTCTTCCTTTATCTACTTTTCTTTTGAATTCGACTCAAGCCACAAATAAATAATGCTGATTTTTGCCACTTTCTGTGAATGCAGGACCAACCTATTTCAGAGTGGCATTTTTAGTACTTTATCTGTTAAGGGAGGGAAGAAGAAAAAAAGCTCTTTGCATTAGCAGCAATAACCAATCTCCTGCAAATTGTAGTCTGTGCTCCCATCTACCACTAAAACCCAAAGCAAACAAAAGATCTGTGCAAAGGCAGGAAGTGTTTTGGGTGTAATTGCCGGTAGATCTTTGCTTTCACGATTTTGGTTTCACCCCAAAAGGCAGCTGAGCTCTGCTGCGGTTCGCTTGGGTGGATTTATTATGAGCTCTCGCTGTGCTCTAATTTCACGTTTTTGGCAGCTCTGTGAGTTTTAAAACCTCCTCTGCAAGAGTCTCCTGGCCATGCTGAATAACAACATCCCGTGGAGGGGAGGGAAGGGGCCGGCACATGGCAGCATGGGTGAGCTACGCCCCGACCACAGCCCTGCCTCCAGGCTCCTGTATTTTGGCCTCCAGCCTCCATTTTTGTAATCATAGAATCACAGACTGGTTTGGGTGGGAAGGGATCTTAAAGATCATCTAATTCCACACCCCTGCCATGGGCAGGGACACCTTCCACTAAACCAGGTTGCTCAAAGCCTCATCCAGCCTGGCCTTGAACACTTCCAGGGATGGGGCATCCACAGCTTCTCTGGGCAACCTGTGCCAGTGCCTCACCACCCTCTCCGGGAAGAATTTCTTCCTGATATCTGATCTAAATCTTCCCTCTTCCCATTTAAAACCGTTACCCCTTGTCCTGTCAGGGGCAATCCTGCCCCGATCTCTTGCTGTCTGCATGGATTGGAGTTGGAGGACCCTCCAGTTTGAACTGGGAAGCAGGTCTCTACCCACCATCTGAGCCAAGAGGTGATGGTGTTGGTGGAGCCAGTTGACCTTGGCTGTATCAGAAGACCTCACCAATACCAGGACCTGATTTTGGGGCTACTTCAGAGGCTGGAAAAAAATCAAACCTTGAATATGGTCCAGAAACAGATCTGGCAGCTGGAGCCCGTGTGTTGAACAGTGGGATGGTGCTGTGGTAGAGCCCCATGTTGGGGGTCAGGTCTCCCTCTGAAGTCCTCATGGACCTTTTTCTCCTCTGTTTGTCTTGCTGGTGTGAGTTCACCAGACCCTAATTGGACTGTGATTTAGCATCAGGTCTTTAGGGAAGTTTGTCACAGCGATGTGTAATAGCGTAATAAAAACATAACTGCTTGGCTTTAATGTGTCAAAATTACTCATTCAGCATATTGTATTGGAGATACGAGGGTCTAGACGATAAGTAAGACATGCACAGGGAGGGAATATTGAGTAATGGGCCCACAGCTATAACTCGGCAGGGGGGGCGGTGGACTATATCTTCCATTTCATACCTGAGGAAGTGGTTTACCTGCCTGAAGAATTGTCTGCCTCGTGCGCTGAATCGGTTGCCATGGCAGAAGTCAGTGCTTGCCTAGGCAGATGCATGTGAAGCATTCAGCTCCTTGGCAGTCCTATGCCTTCTGCAAGTTGTGCAATATATAAACTCCTTAATTATTGATCCTCTTCCCATCATTTGTTTAAATAAAGCTTCTTTCTAAAAAGCTTCAGCATTTCTGGTCTCATAGTCTCCACCAGTACTTCAGGAAGCATCCAGACATTCCCCCCTGCACTCCTGTCTGTAAGTAAATGATACTCAGCTCATCTTCCTCCACATATTCTCTGCTTGCTCTGTGTAATATTCCTGTTATTTCTAACCACTTGGTTGAATCCTAGAGGCAGATGTCACCTGCATTTCTGTATTATGTGGAAGTTGAGGCCCGCCCGACAGGTTGTTGCGTAGTCCTGCCCTTCTGGGAGCAAGAAATTGAGATGGAAGCAGGAAGAAACATCCATGTCCCTATAGCTCATCCCCCGTTCCCTATAGCTCACCCCCCTTTCTTGTCTGAATATAGAGCAGCCATGTACATGTCCTCCCGTCCCCACAGGAGGCCAGGGAAGTGGCAGACAGTCATGCAGAGGATTATTATATTTGATCAGGCTTTGAAATGGGCTGTAGATAAAGCCCTTGGTGTTTACTGGGCCATTAAACATTTATTAGGCTCTGTCCCAGTGTGTTGGTAGCACTGTAAATAACAGCTGAGATTAAAGTGAAGAGTGGGGTCAGCAGTTGCCTTTTGCACCGATGTGTGTAAATGAAGAAGCAGGTCGTGTAGTTTTTGAGAGCTTGGTTGAGGGAAGCATCTGCCATTGGAGAGAAGGGGCAGATGAGCTGGCAGACCGAAGCTCCTCTTTATCACGAGGAAATGCTGAAAGCTTAGGAAGTGGGAGAATTTGAACAATGAGAAAAGATTAGGGCCAGAGTTAAGAGTTAATTTATCCCTGCCCTTCCTAACAAAAATACTTAATGCCCTCAGAACAGAATGGCTTTGGGGTCTGGATTTAATTAGGTTGAACCCTCGTTCATGACTCTCCCCTTGCACTGCCCCAAATAACCCCCCACGCTCAGCCACGCATGCTGGGCTCGCCGTGCTTTTCGCTTGTCGGCGTTTCCATCATCAAGGCTTTTCTTTCCCTTCCACCCCCCTCCCCAAGCATTCGCGGGGAGAGGAGAAGCGTCGCCACCGGGGCTGGCGGTTGGCTCGTGGGGTCTTCAGTGCAGCGCCTGGGTGATGATGGCAGGGTGTTTGAAAGGAGGAGTACGAAGGGATTGCTCTGTTGCTGGGAGGCCACAGCCTGGTGATTCACACCGCAGGCAATCCCCTCTGAAGTCAATGAGATTGTAACGCGTGTAAATCAGTATGGAATTTGGCATTTTCCTAGAAAAGTGGGGGATATTTGTTTTACTTGCATATGAATTACTTCTAATAAGAGCCTATAGACACGACTGATCCTTCTAATCACATCAGTGCTCCTTCCAGTCCCAAAGTTACCCTTCCTATCTTCTCATTTTAAACAATTTTTTTTAAAAAACCCGCTTGTGTGGGAAATATCTGTGGCTGCTGCTGGGCTGTGAAGCGTTGCTGAGAATGACTCAGACAGGAGCGTGTCCTCGTGCGCTTGGGACCTGCGGTGTGAATGGAGAAAGGAGACAGTCTTGTTTTCACACTCTCTCATTTTGCGTCTCTGCCGTGTTCCTGTTCTACCATTGAGATGTCGTCAGGCTGAGGGATAATTAGAGGGAGCCTGTTTCGCTACAAAGCTGGATTGGGCATCCACATTGCCGTGAGCAAGCCTGGGTTATTTGTTGGGGAATGCAAAGCGATGGAGTGGGTGTCCGGGGAGGGTTGCTGCACCACGAGGGAGAAGATGCTCTGCCGCATCTTGCCTGTGTCTGCAGAATATGTCTCTTTCTACAGCAACTTAAAAATAAATAAGAATTGATCGTCCCATTTTTCAAATGCAAATATAAAAGCTGTTGTTGCAATATTTTGAGTAGGAGCGGGGATATTGGTTCTTTCATGGTGCTTTGCGGCCTGGCAGTCTCCGTCAGCTTCACCAAGATTGTGGAATCACAGACTGGGTTGGGTGGGAAGGGACCTTAAAGACCATCTAGTTCCAACCCCCCTGCCATGGGCAGGGACACCTTCCACTAGACCAGGTTGCTCAAAGCCTCATCCAGCCTGGCCTTGAACACTTCCAGTGATGGGGCATCCACAGCTTCTCTGGGCAACCTGTGCCAGTGCCTCACCACCCTCTCCAGGAAGAATTTCTTCCTGATGTCCAATCTACATCTCCCTTCTTCCAGTTTAATCCCGTTACCCCTTGTCCTGTTACCCCCTGCCCTTGTGAAAAGATGCTGAGGAGCAAACCCAGGAGCTGCTGTTGGAGCTCCCAGGCATCGGTTCAGCTCCCGGTTTGTTGCCTGGGTGCTGGTGGTTGGTTTGGGTGCTCTGCATGGCATCTTACTCTCCATGTGAGAGAGCTTTATTGCTCTAATACAGCATTATAACAACGAGCATCAGCTTTTCACTTCCTACAGTTGAGGGGGGTGTTGAATTTTGAGATGCTCTAACAGCATAGGTGGTTTTAGCTATTTTAAACTTGCCTTACCTTACAAAAATGCATCTTGCCTGTTTATGTGGCATATGGGAAGTGTGGTGAGCTGTGGTTCAAAATGAACTCTGACACTGGAAGGAGCAGTACAGAAAATAACTGGGAAATGGAATCGTTGAGAAAATGCCCAGGCCCTATTAAGCTGGCTGGAAAGGGAATAGTTCCCTTGTCTCCCAACTTGACAGAGTAGTTATTGTTTTCCTCTCCGCCTTACTAACACACCCACAACTCCAGAACAGCCACCTATCCGCTCCCATAGATACTTTGACTGATACATGCCTAATTCCACCTTGGAGCCTTTTTCGGGAGGGGAGCATAGCTCTGAAGGCACCTTCCCCTGTGTTAGGCCTCCAGAAGGGTTTGTGCAGTTGACAGGTTTGTCCCCATTTGCCACTGATGCTGGCTGCCCTAACAAGTGCCCTGCTCCTGCCTGCAAGCCTCGCTTTCTCGGGAAAAGAGAAAATACAGTTGATTTAAGGCAGCGGTCTGGAGTTGGATGTAAAATCTGGCACAACTGGACATATTTTCAGCTTCAGGCCAAGTGACATATGTTCCTCGTTGCCTTTGTGCAAAACAGAACAGTTTAATTTTTGTTGTTCGTTAGGCTCCTGGTGCATTAGCAGCCTGCGCAGCCTTAAGTTACTCCCTAAATGGCCTGAGCTGTGGTCTTCGGTCTTCTTCTCGGCCATCTCCATGCCCTCTGCAGGCTGGTGTGCCTCCAGCACTGCTTGTAATACTTCAATAAACTTATTTTTTATGGAGACTGTGTTAGTGGCTGGGACAATCTCAGTTATACGGGACAGTCCCAGTCATCCACGAGAAAATTAAAGCCATTGGGGCGATAAAAAGGCTGTTTGCTTAATATGGCTGATCCACCCAAAACAACTTGCTCGTCTTGGCACAGGCCATTAACTGGGTGTTTCTCTCTTACAGGGCGCATCGAGAATAATCATCAGCCTTAATAAGGATTGATTGTGTACATCCCGTCATCGTCCTGGTTTGATACTAATCGGAAAAGCCTTGACCATCGCGTTGGGGAGGCGAAAAGTTGAATGAGCATCCCCTTCAAGGTATAGTAGAAACATAAATGAGATGGTTTGGGTATGAAGCTGTAGCTGCTGTAGCCTGCGCAGAACAGCAGCCTTCGGGGGTGCTGAGAGTACAGCTTTGCCATGGATTCACACCTCTCAGTCTTACAACACGGTGCTTCCTGGGCTCCATCGTTCCTCTGCTTGATCGTCATGAACGTGGTCTTATTACACTGAGGGATTGCCTTTGTTTTGATGCAACCTTTCATGAATCCACTATTTTCTCTGTTTGCTTGAAAGAATCTTTCGTTTGTGAAACTTTTTGTTTGTGTTGCGAGGCACGAAGAGTTTGGGTGTCAATATTTGCACTATTTGGCTTTTCTTAAGGCTTTAAATGCTTTATAAAAATAAATCTTACACTGAGGTTTTTTGTTGAGTATTTCAAAGGACTCGTTCCAACCAAGATGGATTTGATGCTAGAGCAGCAAATTGAGATGTGTGTGTGAAACCTAGTGATTTTTTAAAATGAGGGGTTTTTTTTAAAGCATTTCTTGTTGCTGTGGCTTTCACAGATTCACCCTCTCTGGAGATGAAATTCGTGTATGTGGTGTGAGATTTCCTTCAGGCTTGCGCATAGGTCCTGCTGACACTGCGTGCTTCACAAACTTGACCAGTTTATGGTGTCGTATAAAAATTCTTTGAACTCTTTGGGAACCTTGTGTGACACCTTTGTGCCAAACTGAAGTCAGTCGTAACTTTTATGGGTGACTAAATGCTTCCTTTGGAGTTTGTGTGATGCTTAGCAAGGAGTTTCAGATCTTTTAGTGTGCGTGTACTTCACTGAATTTCATGTTGTGTTTTGATACGTGCATTTTTTTAGTCTGCTTGGCTCACTTTTTGATGCAGGGACCGCTCCTCTTGAGGTCAACAGCTGATTAATCCCACTGGTTCAGAGAGAAGTGGCCAGCTCTCCTAGAAGACAGGTTTTGTCTTCGGCAATTGCTTTCTCCATAGCTGATCCAAGAAAAGGATTGAGTTCGGTCAGGCTGTAGTCAGAGAGACAGAAGAAATTTGCCCGTGATGCAGACTGTAAATGGTAATAACCTAAGCTCCCTTTAATATTCAGCTTTTGCTTGTGTAAGAAAAGGCTTTTTAGAGAAGCAAAAGACTTAATATGCTCGAATATCTACCAAAATAACACCGGTCCTGTTCTAACTCAGTGAATATGCAGGACAGAGATGCTGCCTGCACTCAGGGAGTAGCTTTCTCAAAAAAACCTGTAGTCTGGATGTGCCTGTTAAGGATTCTTAGCTGTTTGGGGTTGGAAGCTGGCAATTCGCTGGCCAGCTGGGATCCTAAAGCCTCTCAGATTGGCAGGATGCACCTGAACTCATGTGAAGAGGAGCAGCCGTGGGCTGATGCTTCACCATGGCCAGTGCTGTCTGGTTTGACTGGCCAATGTAAACGGTCTCAGCAAAATTCCTTGCATGAGAGCAGTTTGTCTTGCATGATGAAGCCAGACACGGATGTGACTCTTTGCTGGAATGAAATAGTCCAAGGGCACTTCCGTTACGCAGCAACATCCTTTTGGAATAAGGCAGCAAGTTCGACAGCTCAGGCCATGGGACTTGTTCTGCTCTTTCAGGTAGCAAGGGCCGCTAGGCGAGAAGCAGAGCCGGACACCAGGATGCTGGAGGTGTCCGTCATACTGCGAGCCTCTTGGGGGCTACTGGAAAGGCGTTTGGGGCTGAGAGGTTTTTCTCTTGAAAACTGGGGTTATGAAATAGCTGATGTTAGCTGGAAGGGCTTGAGCACCCTTTTATGCTTTTATGAGTTGCTTTTTAAAGTGTTTCGTTACACATCATTTATTGATTCCTGTCACAGATCCAAAACATTCAAATTTGGATTATGTGGGAAAAAACTAATGCACAAAGTCTATACAAAGCTGTCCACTCGGATGTATCACTGGATTTTTGGGCTTTGTTTTCACTGGTCACAAGTTGCTGTCCTCTTTTTGTCAGCTGTTTCAGCAATGTCACACATTTATCCAAGCTTAGACTTAGCATGGGGTGTAACGCTGGCACGCCAAGGAGCTTGCATTTGCAGAACCCAGGTAAGAAGACTTCAAAGTTTAGATCCGAAACCTGGATTACATCCTAAAAGGCTCTGCACGTGTAGTCGGAAACCTTGGGATCCCAGATGTTGTAGTGCTCCCAGGTCTGGGGTCACCTCTGAGTACAGGTTGCACTGGTCTCAAATCAATCCTGGCTAAACTGCAAACTGCGATACCGAAGGAGGTGAAGAAGCATGGGAGGTAGAAACAGACCCACTGGCAAACACTTACAACCTCTCCCAAAGAGCACGGGTGAAATTCATGGAATATTTGGGCTGGAAAGGACCTTTAAAGGTCTCTAGTACAACTCCCTTGCCATGGGCAGGGATGTCTTCCACTAGATTGGGTTCCTCAGAGCTCCATCCAGCCTGGCTGTGAATCCTGCCCTTCCTGGCCAGGGGTGGTTGCAGTGGCCGATCACTACCACAACTTCCAGGGCTTCAGTGCTTGTCCCAGCTTAACCTGCTGAGTAGGACTGTTTCCTCGAGCCACAGTTGGGTTAGCCCAGGTTTTGCCACCAGAATTATTTTCGTGATCCCAGCAGGTTTACAGGAAGATAGGAATCATCCCCAGTGACATGCGGACCTTGCAGTGAGAGCAAGAGTGGGCTGATCCTCTCCCTGAGCCTTACCCTCCAGGCGTGCCTTAGGCCTGCCTAAGTAGTTGTGTGCAGAGGAATGGAGGGCACTGTTTGAAAGCGCGGTGCTGTGCCAGCAGCAAAGGATGTGGCACGGGGGCGGCTTCGTAAGAAACTCAGCTTTCAAAACCTGCAGAGAAGCAGCCACCCCGCTGCCGGTCGGAAGCTGCGTTTTTTGGGGCTGCCAAGAGGCGTTTCTTGGAAACTCTTCCGTGTGCAGTGCGAACAGCAGGACAGGAGGTCTTGATTTGAACTCTAGATGATAAAACCACTGAGGTTTTGGCAGGGCGGCGTGTTTGGATGCCTTGTTCTTGGCCTTCCTCGTTTGGGTGTATAGGTGAACCCCTGACTGGGTTGGCTCAGAAACTCCCATCTGACTTCATAGCAAGCTGAATTTTCTGCTGGATGGGAAAGTTTTTAGTGAGTGAAACAACCATCTGTTTTTTAGGATGGAATTCTTCAACCAGTTGGTTACACCCAGTCTATTTTTCTGAATCAAACTAGTTGCTGAACCTATCCTGAAGGTCATTAATTTTTCTTAAAGCTGACGTTTTCCCACGTTTGCCCTCCCTGACCTGTAGTCTGCTGCTCACGTTACCTCTTGGCCTGTAAGAGGGAATGGTAGCATAGGTGACCTCCCTGCCTGCAACTCGCTGAGAGCCTTGATTGACTGAAAACTATTTTTTTCCTGATAAATCTCATTTTGGGCAGAAGGGGAGAGGAGGGAATGGATATATATTTTTCTGACCAGACCCACCACCTATTTCTTCACTAGGAATCTATAAGCGCTGCTGCAGTGGATGTAACAGTGATCGTTATTGTTTGCCTTTAAATTCCCCCAAAATACTCTCAGTTCCCCATCCCAGAGAATTAGAGGCTCATGATGTACGGCAGGACGCGGAGGGAGAAGGGGGGCCTTGCTGCAGTTCCTGGAAGGCCAGTTATGTGCTCACACCTTGGGGCATACAATCCGCAGACAGCAGCGGTGTTTGGAGGTTTGGTTTCTGCTGCCCTAACCGCTGCCGGGGACCTTGAGAAGAACAAACAGAACATGGAGAGAGCTGGGGATGTAGCTGGAGCATCAATTAGTCTTTAGCCTGGGTCAGACTTCCCTCGGCGTTTTTTCTGTATACGTTCTCCATGCCTTTCTCAGAATCCTGTCCTTCAGTTTTTCAGGAAACATTAAAATTTATGTGGAGAAGAGAAGAAAATCTTTTCCTTACGGCAGGGGCCCAGTCAGCACCTTTTCTTGAAATCCCTGTGAGAGCAATTTGTTGGAAAACACTGGGGGAAGTGGAGAGCTGAGCCTAGCAGAGCCAAGCTGAGCTTGAATGCTCCCTCGGTTTGAGCTCATCTGTTTCAGCAAGGTGCAGCGGGAGCAGAAGTCTTTTTATCGGTGGCTGTACAGGATAAGAAGGAGAATTTCCCAAAGGCTAGGCTTCCCCCCTAAGTTCTGTTCTCCAAGGAGGCCCTGAGAAAAGCAGATACGGTGGGATGTTGGTGACTGCAGACAAGTGCGTGCACGCAGTGGTGTGCATACCCACACGTACAAACATGGAGTGCTTTCCCAAATAGCCTGGAACCTGAGAAAATGGAGATAAAATCAAAAGACAATTGAAGTTAATTACACTTTCAGGGCAATTGGAGGTTGGTTGAAATCTTGTGAGATTTCTGAGCCCTCCCAGTGCAACTTCAGGATGAGTGTGGGGAGGAAGGTTTGATTGCCGTGGTCATTAGTGTCTCGGTTCTGTCACCTTTTGCTGGTGTCAGGTGGTGGCTATGGATGACACAGATGTCAACACCAAAACACGCTTAGCTTCTCATTGCAAATTCTTGTTCACATCACTTGGCTGCGTGTTATCTGTATCCTCTCATGATGAAGGAAGCCTACCCTTGCTCTTTAAACTTGGATTCAATATAAGTTTTGGCTTTAAACTAAAGAACAAAAAAAACGACATTTTGACATGTAACTGAACTTTGTTTTCCTTCTTCCACCCACGTATTTTCCCCTTTCATCCTTACTGAAATCTGCCCTGCATTTTGTGTTTTGGGCAATGGGGAGGTTGCCGGACTTTGAACTTAATGAACTTTTCCAAACAGCCCTCAGAAAAAGCCATGTCTCAAGAAGTCTGAATATCTCTTTGGTTTACAGGGGAATTGGGATATGACCCAACTCTTATAAATGCCAGATGTTGGACAGTCAGGGGTTTACAGGTGAGCTGGTGTGGAGTAACTTAGTTAGGAATCCATCATGATAGTGAAATGTCTTCCTTCTTATGATGGAGCGAGTCCAGAGGAGGCCACGGAGATGCTCAGGGGACTGGAGCACCTCTGCTATGGGGACAGGCTGAGAGAGTTGGGCTTGTTCAGCCTGGAGAAGAGAAGGCCCCGGGGAGACCTTATAGCACCTTCCAGTACCTGAAGGGGCTAAAAGAAAGCTGGGGGGGACGTTTTACAAGGGCCTGTAGTGACAGGACAAGGGGGAATGGGTTTAAATTGAAAGAGGGGAGATTTAGGTTGGACATCAGGAAGAAATTCTTCCCGGAGAGGGTGGTGAGGCACTGGAACAGGTTGCCCAGAGAAGCTGTGGATGCCCCATCCCTGGAAGTGTTCAAGGCCAGGCTGGATGAGGCTTTGAGCAACATGGTCTAGTGGAAGGTGTCTCTAGAAGAACCAAAGTCTTTGTGGATCTAGTAATGGGAGATCTCAAAATACACAAAACTGTAGGGGACAGGATTTCTTGCTGTGCCCTTCTGCACCCGTGTGAATTTAAGGCAAGAAATGCTCCGCTAACCTCAGAATTTTGCCTGACTTAACCTTTGGGTCTACCAACACATTGCAACAAAATATCATCAAACTCCTTACTGCCTTAAATTGCACTGCACCTTTTTTTTCTGTTCATGTGTGTCTTCGTTCGGAATTGGTCTTCACCCGTAGACGCACGAGATATTATTCAAAAGGTAACACATATTTGGGTTTATTCCCTTAAGATGGAAGATCTTTCTTCAAAGGATCATGAATAAAACAAGCCAGTGCCTCATAGTGGGTATTAAGGAAAAAAAAAAAAACCCTAAGTCTTTGGAATGGTCTTTCCCTCTGGCATCTTTATTTGGGTTTTGCTGTCAGTAATTCGAAGGAAGTTTTGTGGAAAGGAGAGGCAAGATATGGGAGTTGATATGACTTCCCCAAGGGTGAGAAATCCTAGAGCTGGGAGCCGAACATTAATCTCTTTGATTCCAGCTCAGCTCTTCACTATGAGATCATTCTCCTGTTTGATTAATCTGCTCAATGACCCTAAAGCCATAACGCTTTAATCAAAGAATCCTGCTACAAGTCCCTGTTTGAGTATCTAGGAGCCATTTGCTATCCCTGACACCTTTTTGCTTGGGTTACAAGGAAGTATTCCCTAGCCTTGGTTGGTCTTATCCTGATCTGATCATCGGGGTTGATGTGTTCATTGGGGAGCATGGTTTTCAATAGGGACAAAGAGTTTTTAGTGCAAAATTTGGCTAAAATGCTAATGTTTGATAGGTACGGGTACAACTGTAGCGATGGTAGTGTCATTCATCGTTTTGATACAACGTTGAGTAAAGCATTGTGTTCTTAACCTTGGTTTCCTAAGGATAGGAGAGCAGTAACGGGACACAGCCTGCATTTATCAGCCCCTCGGTCCCAAGTAACCTACTGAACCCTTCAGCAATTTCACCCACTCTTGAGAAACTGAATTCAGAGTATTCAAATCTTGCAAATTCTGTGAAAACTGAGTAGCAGAGAGGTTAAGTGGAGAGATCGTAAGATTTCCTGGGCTTGATGGTAATTTGTTAATTTGCTTCTTGCAAATCCATATTTGATTTGTTGGACAATGCCAACTCCCTCGTTGAGGTCATGGTATTACCAAAGCCTCACAGGTGCTACCGGGGAGTCGTTTCGCCCTTCTGCTGCGTTAACCTCTACTGTACGTACAGATGACTTCATCTCCGCTCGCTCGGAGGCACGCGCTGCCTCTCGCGCAGGCATTAGCAGCTTTACCAGCAGCACCTCACACATCTGAAACGCTGTGTAAATGCCGTCAGCGCCCCATGCCTGGAGACCCGCGAGTATCCAATGCGTCGCCTTGCAAACTGTGAAATTGAAGGTTCAGCTCCAACTTTCATGCTTTAGCTCCATAGGCGGCAGAACTAATGTCGCTCAGCATACTAATGAGGGAGGTATTTGTTGTTAAGTGCCAAAGCCCCCGTGCTCAGCTTCACCCTTGAAACCTTTCTGGGAGGCTGGTCTTCCTCTCGGGCTGAGCCTTGCGGGGTCCTCAGCAAAAAAACAGCTAAAGCCCAACTGGCAGCAGCAGGAGAAAAAGCCCAGCTTGATGATTTTTGGGGAAATGGCCCAGAAAATGAAATCCTCTATATAATTTATAAAAGACCTTAGGTAAGGAAGAAGGAAGGATTGATGTGGAAATGATTGTTCTTCCTGGGGTGAAAGTGAAGATGAGACTGAGAAGAGACGTGAGCCGGCAGCTTACCACAGGGATAAAAGTGAGATGCTAACATCTTGCAGTATTGCCTGGGGGCATCAAAAACGCTGGTATTTTCCGTTTGGAGAAACCCATCTCCAACTCGTGACTATTTGGATCACTGTCATCTGTTAATTTGGATTGCAGAATATCAATATGAGTGAAAGTGTCGCTTTTCACCTTCTCTGCCCTTGGTAGACAAGCATGTAGAGCTAAAAGCTGGTATTGGTGTTACCTGGAAATACTGAATGGCAGAGGCTTCTGGGGGATGAAAGACCACTGCATAAAGACAGGACTTCAAACACCAGCGCGCTTGTCAGGTCCTACGTCGTTAGGGGCTCACTGACAGCGAGGGATCATTTCCGCTCCTCAAATTTGCAACCTGAGCAGTTTGAATTCTCAGTCTAGAAAGGGCTGGGGGAATACTTGGGAGAATTTTGCTTGCAAGGATGGTTTTCACCAGGAGGGGAAAACGCCGTGGACAGAGCTCCCGTCCAAGAGGGTGTGGTGGTTTCTGTGAATTGGAGTGATTTCACACCAGCCCTGGAGCCTGTCCAGGTTGGAAATGGCAAACCTCTGAATTCTGCCTGATGTAATAGCCGAACTACTTAAAACTGAAACACTGTCCTGAATAGCTGTCCGCTTGACTTGGATGGAGGGCCTCCAAGAGCAAAGATGGTTTTACTTTAGATGTCCTTAGCTGCAAAATGTGCATCATTTCCCAAACATGCAAATTCTGTTCTAATTGCTTCACATCTCTGCATCTAGCTCTTATATATTCCTTGGATGATCTTGATTCGTTTCCACCGAGAACGTGAAATTCC
>NW_010226388.1:13951-26700 GCF_000690775.1 Eurypyga helias
GCAGCGAGTGTTGATTGGGAACTCTAAGAATTTTAAGAGCCTGATGGAAAATTATAGCCAACAAGGGCTGTTGGCAACCGACTTCCAAATCTAAATCCTCCGTGAGCACAATACACTACAATTATAGCAGCTTTCCCGGGTCAGGAAACAAATGCTGTGACTGCTGTATTCCTGTGTGTGATATTTATGACACACAATGTTATCTTTGTAATTGTTACGTATGCTTTTATATAGTGCAATTAGGGTGGGGCTGAGGTTAATGGTAATGTTAATCGTTTTCATGTTCTTAATTTAGTCTCTGAATGCTGTCGTTCAGTAGGGAGTGAGTAACAAAAATTATTCATGCAATTGTACTGCTGTCACATCTGTGGTGCAGGGAGGTGGCTACAGCAGAGCCTAAATCGGCCGAGATCGCCCGAGTCTTGGATTTACCCACTGAAAAACTCATTCACTTAAGCTTTTCTTCTGCTTATACCACCTTGGAAAGTCCTGAGGGTCTTAATGGATGGACTTGCTCAGAAAGCAAAGCCTGTGCTTGGAAGGGTGTCTGTCTGTGTGGACTCCTACCCGTCTGAACTTCAGCTGAGGCATAGGAGCTATTTATGATATATTTGTTCAGAGAAACTCACCTCTGACACAGAATCATAGAACAGTTTGGGTTGGAAGGGACCTTAAAGACCATCCAGGTCCAACCCCCCTGCCATGGGCAGGGACACCTTCCACTAGACCAGGTTGCTCAAAGCCTCATCCAGCCTGGCCGTGAACACTTCCAGGGATGGGGCATCCACAGCTTCTCTGGGCAACCTGTTCCAGTGCCTCACCACCCTCTCTGGGAAGAACTTCTTCCTGATATCTAATCTAAACTGACATAATGGCTTCAATTCATCCTAAATTTCTCTTTTTTTGAAATGTAAATTATTCTGGAATTTCTTAGAAAAGTGGTAGAAACTAGTGCTAAGTCCATGGGTGTGTGGTTATAGGGCTTTTTTCTCCCCCACTGACTTCCACGAGTTGGGATGTGTCTGGCTGCAGGTTTTATACAAAATACCAAACTCAAAATACCAAAAAAAACCCCAACCCAAACCCTTAAAATATCCAAAAAAACACCAATCCAAACCCTCAATTTCTTTTGTTTTGTGGCCACTCCTAAAATACTTGTGCTCACCAAAGTTATGGCAGTGGGCACACCATGTATTCTGAGTATTGCTTGAGGGGTACAGCCCAATGGAAAAAAACAAAAGGAGATTGGCTTTCTGTTTTTAATTCTGCAGTGTCTGGTGGGAGCAGCGGAAGGTGACGAGAATTACTGCTATCTCCAGGATCAGGTCCTGCTGGTGGATCTCATGGGACCACCCTGCTGTAGCCTTTATTGGAGGGGAAGTTATGTTGCCAGGGTCCTCAGCTTCCTAATGGGTTGAAATGCATCTTTGTGCACCATTGTAAAATTAAAAAGTTATTAAGGGCCAGCTTCTGAAGTGTCGCAGCCATTACAGAAGAAACACACGCAACCATTTTGCCGGGGATCAAACGTCTTTCTTTTATTTTTAATTATGTGCTCAGTTCACAAATAAAAAGCTTATTTGCTAAAGCCCGTTTGGTCTTCCTGCAGCCCGACCGTAGAGGTTGTGCTCAGGAAGTACCAAGGGCTGTCTTCGTTTTATAAGAAAGAAGGGACTTCTGAGAGCGCTCGTCATGTAGTACTTCCTCAGTGCAGGGCTCCAAGTCTTTCACAAAACTGAGAAGCATCCCATGGGGCTGCAGCGTCCTGGAATGGTGGATTGAATGACTTAAGTATCTTTTTTTGGACTGGTTTGTGACTGTAGCTTTAATTTATTGCCTACTCTGTAAACCACAGATATGTTTGTTATTCTCAATTACATGGTAAAAAAAAAAAAAGGCGCTTTATTTGGATTTTTCAGTCATTCTTTCTTTTTGCCTTGGCATTTGTTGCAGTGGAATCCTTTTATGAGGCTTCTGGAGAGAGTTGGGTTGAAATAGAATCACAGAACGATTTGGGTGGGAAGGGACCTTAAAGGCCATCCAGTTCCACCCCCCCTGCCATGGGCAGGGACACCTTCCACTAGACCAGGTTGCTCAAAGCCTCATCCAGCCTGGCCTTGAACACTTCCAGGGATGGGGCACCCACAGCTTCTCTGGCCAACCTGTGCCAGTGCCTCAACACCCTCTCCGGGAAGAACTTCGTGATTACGTCAAAGGAGATGGGCAGTGTGCTGTAGGTGGTAGGGGAGAGCAGCAGAGTGCAGGTCCTCTGTACCCCTCAGCCTTTCCCTCACCGTGCTCCGCACATTCCCTGACTGCCATGGGGGGTGCCTCCTGGTGCTGAAGGTCTTTTTCATCATTCTCTGTGGCTCAGGAGACAGCAGCACCCAATGACTACAGCATGGTGCGTTGTGGCACCTTGCCAGAAGCCTCGCCAATGACCACAGGGAAGTCCCTCTCCCTGCTGCTGCCGTTTAAAATTGAGAATAAAACGCCGTATCGTAAAAAAAGAAATATCTGAAGGTGATGCTTGCATGTAGCTCTGTTCTCAGTGGTGATATGGTATATTGGGCTTGTTCAGCCTGGAGAAGAGAAGGCTCCGGGGAGACCTTATAGCACCTTCCAGTACCTGAAGGGGCTACAAGGAAGCTGGGGGGGACTTGTTCAAGGGCCTGTAGTGACAGGACAAGGGGTAATGGGTTTAAATTGAAAGTGGGGAGGTTTAGATTAGATATCAGGAAGAAATTCTTCCCGGAGAGGGTGGTGAGGCCCTGGAACAGGTTGCCCAGAGAAGCTGTGGATGCCCCATCCCTGGAAGTGTTCAAGGCCAGGCTGGATGAGGCTTGGAGCAACCTGGTCTAGTGGAAGGTGTCCCTGCCCATGGCAGGGGGGTTGGAACTGGATGGGCTTTAAGGTCCCTTCCAACCCAAACAATTCTATGATTCTGTGATTCTGTATCTCAGTGCTGTCTGTACTTCTGACGCCCTTAGATGTTCTCACCCTCTGAAGTCTGACGGCTTTTGTGCAGCGTTTAGCCAAGGACTGTTTCAGGACTGCAACGCGCGGGCCTTTGCCAGCATGGGGTTTCAGTCGTTACGCAGTTAATCGTCGGGCTGCCGCTAAAGGAAAAGAGAAACCATTTGCTCATACAATGGGTGGGAAAAGGTATCAAGTTTTGCATCAATCAAGATGCAGCAGCGTGGTGTCGCTGGAAGAATTCCCGGGGACCTTGAAGATAATGGTGACAGCACAGGGTTGTATTTAAAAAACCTAAGAGTTTGCCTTTGCTTTGCTTTTGAGTGTTAGGGAAAATTGTGTGGGCAGAAGTAGCATCTATACATCTGTATCAATAAATATTTCACCAAATATTTTCACGGTGAAATGAAATCATAGGGGAGATAAAATGATACAGCTCATAAAATGCCCGGAGCTTCCCTTGCGAAGGGTGGCAAACTGGATTTCTGGGCTTTGAGGGAGCAGCCATGGGGCAGTTATCAGGAAGACAAAGCGATAAATCCGGGATTACTGCTTGGGTGTTTGCTGATGGTAAACAAACCCGCAAGATGTGCAACAGCGGCTGGGAAAGCTGTGAGCAGCGGTGCTGGACACGGTGCAAATATCCACGAATTGGTTAAAAAAACCCCAAACCCTCAGTGTTTAAACTAGTTCTGCAGGCACAAGAGATGGAGATGCCAAAACTGGGAGGAGCTTTGATACCCGGCGACGAAAAGCCGTTTCCTGAGTCGGAGGCTGGAAGGATGGATCCCGTAGGTTAGAGTAGCACGGGGACACTGTCTTTCCTATTGCTAACTGCATTCCCGTTTCGCCAGGCGATATTTATTATTTCACTCGGGTTATAACTTCCTCGTCGGTGCACAGGGTTGTGGGAGAGGGAAGGAAATGACACTTGCTTTCTTCACAGGCCGTTTGGAAGATCTGCAGATTAAAGGCTGGCTCTAAGAGCTAGGTGTTACCGGAGACAGTGGAAATAACGCGCTGCAGAGAAAATTCTTGCAGGTACTGTCGGGTGAGGTAACCCGAAACCTGGTATTCGGGGTGCGGCAGAGGAAGATTGCAACCCGTCCAGTTTTGCTTTGTAACGTAACACACCGTGGAAAAGGGCCTGTTGCTTTTTATAACTGATTTTTTTTATTATTTGCAGTGGCTCGGTGGTTTTTGGGCACTCCCAAGCTCCTGCTCCTGCCCGGTGGGAGCCGAAGGGAGCTGTACTTTGTTCGCACGGTTGCCTCCAGTGCCCTACTTCCCTTCACACAGTCGCAATCAGGCAGGAAACGGGTTTCTTGTCTGCTGAGCCAGCCCGGTTTTCTCGACGGCACAAGGTCCCCTCCTTGCTTTCTCCCTGGGCCCTGCTGGGAAGGTCTCCAGCTCCGCTCACCCCCATGCTTGTCCGTGCAATTCCTCTGCAGCCAAAGGTTTTGGGCAATTAAGCTCACCTGGCTCTGCACGGCGCTCCTCGTAGTTTTTCTACCTTGCACCCCAAAGAACATCTAGCACCCCTTGCCTGCTTCTTTTCATATTATTGTACAAAATGTGGCTGTCACACCCACTGGCTTCCTTTTCGGTTTTGCCCGGCGCTGGACTCCGGGTGCCTTGAATAAAGCGTTTTATGCTGGGACGTGGCAGCGGCAGGCTTTCCTACTGGCATGACCAGACTCTCAATGTGACATTCAGAGCTGTAAAACACTCCCTGACAATAGCTGGTGTTGTTCAAAGAGCGGCATAAATAATAGAGGGGATTTTTTTCTTTATTTTTTGCAAGAAGAATAACATCTCTCCCGGGGCTGGCTTTTTACATGCTCAGCGCTGGGGTGGAAGCGTGGTAGTGTGGAGGGGAGTCTCCAGAAAGGGGGGACATCAAAAGGGGGGACTTCATGTCATTATAGAATAGAATCACAGACTGGTTTGGGTTGGAAAGGACCTTAAAAACCATCCAGTTCCAACCCCCCTGCCATGGGCAGGGACACCTTCCACTAGACCAGGTTGCTCAAAGCCTCATCCAGCCTGGCCTTGAACACTTCCAGGGATGGGGCATCCACGACCTCTCTGGGCAACCTGTGCCAGTGCCTCACCACCCTCTCCGGGAAGAATTTCTTCCTTACATTCTTCCTTACCTTCCTGCCTGGTGCTTGTAGCTGAGAAAAAGGGACAAATGACATGTATTTGTGCAGCTACCACATACCTCAAGTTTTAACTTGTCTTTCCATGAGCACCTGTGTCCGTCCCACCTCCGTTGTATTCACAGACCAAAAACAGGGGAAAAAGCTTTTCTGTCTTCATTTATTATTTGGCTTTCTCAGTTTAGAATCAGCTAAATTAAAACTAAAAATAAGAATAACAATTGTTGAAGAAGCTACCAAAAATCTGGATTAGCAATTGAGTGAAATTCGGTCCCAGGTCACCAGCCCACGTGTCTGGTCACTCGCCTCTTCTGAAACTTCAGCGCAAAATCTGTATTTCTAAGATTTTTTCCTTCCAGTCTTGACATTCATTGATTTCAGTGAAACCAGTGGGTGATGTGGTAACCGGCATCGTTTTGGCAATTAGGCAGCTTCTCGGTGCTATCACCTGAATATGGGGCAGAGCAACTGCTGTTTTCATCCTTTCCTCTTCATCATGATTTTTCTTTCTTGCAATTCTTTCAAAAAAAAGAAGGTTGTCAGCACTAGAGCAACTTCTTTCTTGGTAATTTCTCTAATTCTATGGCAAGAAAGCACTGAAATAAATGTATTTTGTACAGTGAATATGCAGAGGAAAAAGCTTTTGTGCATGCTTTAGACTGAAGCTGACGCCAACCTCATCTATTAAAATCGCATCTTTGTAAAAATCACTTTAAACATGCTTATTTAACAAAAAAAAAAAACCTGTTATAAAACTAAGCTTAAGCTGAAAAACATAGGCGGTAGTGGTGGCCCTGGACAGACTCTGCTCTGCACGTGCCGTGGGTACGAATGAGCCCCCACGGTTTTGTCTCTGGGCTGGATTAGGCACAGTTGCTACTGGTTACTACGCAGCCCGGCTCGGCAAGGCTCCGCTGTCCTCTCCCAAAGCACCGCCGAGGCTGGGCAACCCCATGGCGTGCTGAGGACGTGCCCCGAAGAGGTGGTGTCAGGGTACGGCTGAGATCCCTCCGGCCCACACCCGTATGGCATCCCTTAGTGTCACTTGATGTCACCGGGTTTTCAGACACTTAGTAGTGCTTTGACCTCCAACAGCATCCAGTGGAGGCTTTTCCTTCTGGGATTTTCTTTGGGGTGAAATGTTATTACCTTTATATTATTTTAAAAAAGCCTCTTTGCAGGATTGAAACCCCACAAAGTCTGTTTTTTAGTAAAGCTGCAGTTCAGCTTGTAGCCCCGCGCTTGCCCAGGCAGTTGTCGGTCCCAGAGCAAGCGACGGTGGATTTGTTTTTTGGGATGTAAACCAAAAGCACCGCGGGGTTGGGGTGTGCTGCTTTCTGCCGTCGGGAGTGAAGCGGCAGCTGCCTTCTCGGCCCGTTCCTGCCCTCGCCTTCTGTGAGCCCATTGAACTGGCTCCTGTCAGTCAGCGACGCTCGTGAAACAGACGCCCGGGACAAAGCTGCAGAACCGTGTGGGCTTGGGAGTGGTGGCTGCACGGCTTGGTTTGTTGATGGGCAGACAGTCGGCTTTTGCTTGTCGGAGGTGTTACCGTGGGGATAATCCAGCCAGAGATGGCGAAGGGCAGGATGGCTTCAAGCGCCCCGTGTCTCAGTGCTCTGATCTGCAGCTCGGGTTATTTCCCTTATAAAAATAATCCAAATCCGGGAGCTTCTGGATCCCATACATGCTGGTCTGATAAAACCAGCTTTAAACTGCACCCTTGCTTAGTGGAGAAGGGCCGGAGTGGGGTGTCATCCCCTCCAGAACTCAAAACCGGGAGCTCCCGTGTACGGCGTGGCCTGCCTGTCGCAGGCTAAGCAAAACGCCTTCAGGTTTTATCCCGCCCCGGCAGCGTACTGTAAAATAAGGCTGGCAAAAGCAGCGGGCTTGAGAAAAGGCGCCAAAGCAGTGGCGGTTATTGGAAGTGTTAGAGCAGCAGGGGGGGAAATGCAAGGATACGGAAATAATAGGAGTTGGTTTTGGGAGAGGAATATATTTCAGAGAAGGCTCAGTGAACTGAGAACACCTTTATGAAAATTAGGCATTGGGAAGAAGCCCTCGGAGAGCTGTATGGACGCAAAATGCAGACAGCTTCCCATCTCCAAGCAGACTCCTGAAATAAGGCTGCCCTCGCTCCCGAAAGCACTGGCGAGAAGAGAAAAATACCCACTAAATGAATCCTGGGGTTGACTCTATTGACCACAAAACCTGCGCGCTTTTAGTGTTTCTTCCCGATATTTGCTGATAGATATTTGTCATCGAGCGCCGTGCTTGAGCAAAGCCGCCCGTGTCCTTGCATCGTGACCACGAGCTGCTGTGGGGAGCTGTCAGGGCAGCGTTGCCACAACGTCTTCCTTCTCTGTTGCCGGGGAGATTCTCAGCCTTTCCACAGCGATGACCTCCAGTTTATACCTCCACGCCTGGGATTACTCCTCAAGCTGTGTTGTGCAATGAGGAACATGATTCCACATGTGTTTTATAAAAGCAGAAGAAGATTTCGGGTGCTGTGTTAGAAAATCAAAGCCTTATTTGGGGGAGCTTGCGGTCTGACTATCCAGTTGGGCAAGCTCAGCTTTCCCTGCAATTTAAATATACTCTACCAGAATTTTAATCGTGCCAGTCTCCATAACTACATTTTAACCCTTTAGGAGCACGCCGGGTTTCTGAGCCACCGTCACTCTCCTGTTTAAATACAACAGCCTTAGAGGGAAAGAAAAGCTTCGAATGTGTGTGTGCATCGCCTTCTCACTCCTCTAGAAAGCTGTTACAGCTGGCAGGTGTCATTTGGGATAATCCAGAATATTTCTGCACAGCTCCAGGAGCTCCTTTTCTCCTCATCTGCCTTCTTGGAGTTTCCCCGTCCTGCGTGGAAGCGAGGAGCTCTCTCTGACCACAGTTTTTACCCTTATTCAGCCCTGAAGTTCCTCTGCATCTTTGAGGCCAGCTATATGATATCCGTAATGTCTTGGCACTTGAATTCCGTTTCCTTGTTCTCAGTTTTTGCTGGCACTTACATGCTCGAGAGTACAGCAGTTCCCTGACTAAACTCAACCAGAATAAACAGCATATGTAGAGAGAGCTTCCAGTTTATTCCGTGGATCAGCAACATTGGAGAAACCTGATGGCTGTTCCCATCAGGAAAAGAAGCCCCTGAAAATCATTGTCTCATTTATTAGAAGCAAAATAAAAGAAATAATCTTCCAGTGATTCAAGTGTCAGAGATAGAGGAGGGATTGTCTCAATTTTGTTATGGTACTGTAGGAACACAAGTGCACCGAGTCCCACCTGGAGCTGCTGCAGAGCCTGTACCCTGGAAATGCTGGAGGCTTTGCTGTCGATTTGCGTGTAGGCAGGGTCCAGCCCTGTGTGTACACTCACTCGTAGATGATTCTTTTGCCACTGGTGCAAGTTTCTGCAGCAAAACCTTCATTTGAATAGACAAGGTTTGGGTTGGTAAGGAAAACGGGGATGGATTCGGATAAAACACTTTGGTTTCGTTCATGCTGCAGGCCAGCGGTGGAAATAAAGAACATTCGTCTCCTTTTTTCCAGGAGACTGTCTTATCTGAAGCACAGACCTTCCCTGGGAGGTGGCAGATGGATTACTTTGTCTTTCCTTAGGCTTGTGCAATGTCTGGGATTTGGGAAAGAGCAGCTGTGTATCTCAAGAGTTAGATTTAGATGACTCATTGTAGCCTGTTTTATTAACATCTGTTGCAGCCGATGCTCCTGGTAGGCTGGACCCTTCAACACGCAGGGACTTCTGGTGCTGCCCTGGACCCTGCAGCAGCCAGGATAAGTTTCAGTGTGCAAGGTTCTCCATCAGACGTGAGACTGTGCCTTGGCTGCACTTGGGCTTAGCGGCAAAGCCAAGCTCGTGCTCTTGCAGGCCGCTGCTGCCAAGCCTGGAAGATCATCTCATGCACCGGGTGCCTGACCATCATATGATCTGCAAAACAGGTTTCACTTCCTTAGTGCTTAATGCAGACAGAAGCATGATCTATGAGGAAAAAAACCACATTTAGCCCTGCCAGAGAAAACTCTTCCATGCAAACCAGCTACTTAATGTCAGCCTCGTGCTTCCCGCATGCCCCCCTCCCGACACGGGTTTGTCCAGAGGATGGGGCCTTCGAGTTGGCTTTCTACAGGTAGGAAGTTCCTTCTGTTGACCACCACAGGGCATCCCAGCCTGCCAGGTGAGATGCCGATATGGCTGCCTATGGCTGTATGGTCCAGCGCTAGAAGATGTAGCTGCTGCCAATCGCCTCATTTACAACTGGAGACTTTCAAATCTGTCTGCACTCGGGTTTCAGAGTTTGCCATCCTGATGCCGAGGGTGCTTGGGGAGGAGGCGGAGTACTCGGCACCTTCTGCTCATCTTTTCTTCTAAAGCTTAGGTAGTGAATGGTATCAAACAAATTGTGGTAGCTAGGGTAGGAACGAGGTGTCTGTGTGGGGAAGCAGTCCTGCTTGGAGACTTGCTTTCGCTTGGGTGAAGGAACAGAGCAAATTTGAACTGAAAATTAGTGGTTTTAAATAAAAAACCAAACACAACCATTTAAAGCAGGATTTTTTATTTTTAAACAAAAAATGTGGGGGTATGAAGAGGACTTCCAGAGAAAACCAAAGAGTTTGTTTTACTGCTGGAGCAGGGTTTCCATTGGTCAAACAGAACAGAAGCCCCTGAGGAAAGCCAAGCCCTCCTGCATCCAGTCATCTGGGGGCTGCAGGACATCACTGAGATGGACTAAAGCAAAGCCCCGCAGCTGCACGCAACATCTGGCATCACAGCTCGCTCAAAGATTTTCCATCCATGAGGAGGACTCATCCATGACTTTTGGCTCCAGTTTCTATCTCCAGTAAGTCCAAAGGTTACACAATTCCCGTGGTAGGACTCCTCATCCAGCGTTGCAGGTTTCCTGCTACCAGCGTGATGAGTCCCGCAGGTTTTGGCCTGCCATCCACTGTAACCCCTCAACAGAAACGTCAACAGCTCTAGCAGAACTCTGGCAGAAAAAAAGGTTTGGGTCTGGAGTCTTTGACTTTGGGGGGAATTTGGGTGGTACAGAGCAGGAGGTGGCTCCTCCAGAGCTGTGTGTCCAGAAACTTGCCCTGTAGCCCCTTGGTAATGTAATAGCACCCTTAACAAGATTGCATTGGATTTGTGTGGAAAGGTTTTGTTAGTGGAGAGGCTACAGGGGTGGCTTCTGTGAGAAGCTGCTGGAAGCCTCCCCCATGTCTGACAGAGCCAATGCCAGCCGGCTCCAAGATGGTCCCAGCGCTGGCCAAGGCCAAGCCATCAGCAATAGTGGTAGCACCTCTCGGATAAGGTGTTTGAGAGGGAGGGAAAGAAACAGGGAAGAGGAACTGCAACCAGGGAGAGGTGTGAGAGCAACAGCTCTGCAGACCCCCAGGCCAGCAGAGAAGGGGGGGGAGGGGGTGCCCCAGACACTGGAGCAGACATTCCCCGGCAGCCTGTGGTGCAGACCAGGGTGAGGCCGGCTGTGCCCTGCAGCCATGGAGGGTCACAGTGGAGCAGAGACCCACCTGCACCCCAGGAAGGACACCATGCCAGAGCAGGGGCATGCCTGAAGGAGGCTGTGACTCCATGGGCAGCCTGTGCTGGAGCAGGCTCCTGGCAGGCGCTGTGAATCTGTGGAGAGAGGAGCCCAGGCTGGAGCAGGTTTGCTGGCAGGACTTGTGACCCCAGGGGGATCCAGGCTGGAGCAGGATGCTCCTGAAGGACAGCACCACGTTGGGGGGACCCATGCTGGAGCAGTTCATGGGAGGGACTCACTTAGGAGAAGTTGGTGGAGGAGTGTCTCCAAGGAGAGGGACCCCACGCTGGAGCAGGGGCAGGGTGTGAGGAGTCCTGTCCCTGAGGAGGAAGGAGCAGCAGAGACAATGTGATGGAATCACCACAGACACCATTCCCCATCCCTCTGTGTGACTGGGGTGGAGGAGAAAGAGAAATGGTGAGCAAAGCTGAGGCCAGGAAGAAGGGAGAGGTGGTAGGAAGGGGTTTTAAGTTCTAGTTTTAGTTCTCTTTTACTCTGATTAGTGATAAATTTATTTTTCCCCAAGCTGAGTCTGGTTTTGCCCATGACAGTAACTGGTGAGTGGCCTCTCCCTGACCTTATCTTGACCCACAAGCCTTTCAGTATATTCTCTCTTCCCTGCCCAGCTGAGGAGGAGCTTTGGTGGGCACCTGCCCCCCAGCCAGGGTCACCCCACCAGAGATGCCTAATGCTTTTAAAAGTGATACACATAAAGATTTTGTGCTGGAATCCTCACGATCCTCAGGCCCATTGAGTCACCACAGACTTCAGTGGTGTTTGCGAGGGGGTGTGTCAGAACTCCGGATTTTATCCAGCTTAAAAGCTACAACAGAGCCAATATTATTCTTTGGTGCAAAGAAATAAAAGCCTGTGTTGCAGTGTACAAAGGGTCGGCCCCTTGCCTTTATGGAGTTACTGCTAGGGCAAGCCTTATTACAGGTGTGTGGGTGTTGTTTCAAGCCAATTATAAATAACTGTAAGCAAAAAAAAATGTTCATAGTTCCTTGTAATATATAAAATTGACTGAATTTATTCACAAACATTATTTTAAGAGAGCCTATCTGAGCCTGCTGGTCAAGCCTGGAGGTGAAGTTCTTCAGTGAACACACAGGAGTAGTGCAGTGCCAGTGCCAGAAGTGAAAACCCATGTTCCTTCGGTCTCTGCTTCTGTGGCTTTATTTTCCACCCTCTTGTGCAGCTTTCACTTGGTTAAAAGCCTTATTCTTCACTGTCAGGTCCAGTGTGGTTTGTCTGATGTTCAGCCGGAGCAGGCCAGGGTCAGGGTGCTGCAGGGGTGTGTAACGGGGTGTCCTGATCACTGCTAACAGATCTCATGATGCAGACCACGGGCTCTCAGAGTGGCCAGGGCTGTTGCGCTGACCCTGAGCCCAACAAAAATGGTGCTGGGGATTACAAGTATCGTTGGTGACCATAAAGGAGCTGTTGCTTTTTGAGCAGCATGACTTGCTGTAGCTCTGAACTTGCAACCTGGAGGAGAAAAGCACAATATCCTGGCTACAGCAATGTTGTATTTATATCCAAAGCTCAGAAATCAATCTGTGCGAAGGAATGAAGAACATTCTATCGCTGTCTGATGTTATAACCATTTTTAGAAAGCTGGCTGGAGCTTGTTTCTTGGGTTAGTTCCTGAAGGGTTGCTCGGCCTCCCTGCCCCAGCTCTGCTGCCTGTGTGCGTGGAAATCCCAGCCAAAACCACCGCTTGACTCCATCACGCAAGCTGCATCACATGGATCTGCCTTAAAAGTAGCTGCTGGTTACCTTTGAGCAGCTGAAGCTCTGCCCAGTGACTTGGCAGTCTTTGGGCTGGTGTTTGGTGAAATGATGGGGAGGAAACCCCAATGCATGCGTCACGAAACTGGAACCTCTCCTGGCAGCAACGACGTTGCCATCGTGGTGACTTACACTGGTGAGCAGAGCAGGTGGTGGCAGTAAGGCACGTGGCTGTGTTTGCCATATTGGGCTGGCGTATGGGTAAAGAGTAGCCCACATATCCCCTTCATTAATCGCCGAACCACAGCATGGTTTGGGTGGGA
>NW_010226389.1:0-20597 GCF_000690775.1 Eurypyga helias
GGTGCACTCGATCCCGTCATCCATGACAGTGATGAAGATGTTAAACAGCACAGGCCCCAACACCGACCCCTGGGGAATGCCACTCGTCACCGATCTCCACTCAGACATCGAGCCGTTGACCACCACTCTCTGAGTGTGGCCATCCAGCCAGTTCTTTATCCACTGAGCAGTCCATCCATCAAATCCATGTCTCTCCAGTTTTGAGACAAGGATGTCATGTGGGACAGTATCGAAGGCTTTGCACAAGTCCAGGTAGATGACATCAGTTGCCTGTCCTCTATCCACCAGGGTCGTGACCCCATCATAGAAGGCCACCAGGATCGTCAGGCATGATCTGCCCTTGGTGAAGCCACACTGGCTGTCACCAATCACCTCCTCATTCTCCATGTGCCTTAGCGTGACATTTGGAAATACTGCCTGCCTCCAGAGTGCTTTACTAAAAAATTGTCTGAGCGCGAGTTTAACTTCCATTTTAGGCTGGCGGGGGTGGCTGTGTCCCTCTGTGTGCACATTTGCAAAAATTTCGTGTGCAAGCGGAACAGGAGCCTGTGCAGACCTTAAGAACGGTTTGTACCAGGAGCATGTCGTCTGATTTAGAAAACCTGTGCAAAATTCCCAAAGGCCGGCTTCCACTGGTTGTCACCATGGGGACTGCTTAGGTGCAGTCTTAACCATTCGAACACTGCGGTCAGAGCCTACTGGGGTCTTGTGCTCCATCTGCTGGGCTTGAAGGAAAAGACGGTGAATGGAAAAGCTAATGAAGGCAGGATCAGTGTTGTCTGCATTCAAAATACTTCCTACTGAACTTGTGACAATCATGTTGTAAAGGCAAATGTATTTTTAGGTTTTTGAGACAGTGTTACTGGTGTTAATGCTTGCTCTGTGCAGAACAAGCACTGCTCCATATGACTAGCATGTTCTCCTTGTGTAATGGATATCTGCTCTGGGACCTGCTTCTCCCGCTATGCTTTAGGATTTTGTTCGCTGTATGCACAAACTTTTTTTTTTTTTAACTGAAATATCGGAATCTAGCATTTACATTTTATTTTTTTCACAGCTAGACAGATAAGCATGCAAAATCTTGCAGTTACGAGCATTATGGGAGGAGTACACACCAAAGCAAAAAAAATACCTGGTTAGGCCACAGTAGTCTTGAGATTTATTTCTGGTGACTGACATACGTTACATTTGCCTGCGTTGTACCTGATTACAGTAACAGTTTGATCTGAGGAGCACCCTTTCATGTTTTCTGTGCTTCTTGTAACAAGCCATAGTGCAAGGGCTTAGGGAGCCTACTGGTCTCAGATTGTGCACTGACCTGTTTCCTTGTACCTTTAGTAGACATAGGGTTTTCCACCTCAAAAAGAAGTTTTTAAAGAAGAGTTTCCAGGTCACGGTCCCATTTTCAACTGTTTCAGTGGTGTTCAGTTTTTTTGCTGTTGCAACAGCGCGATGGCCAGGAACCGTTTGCTGCTTCTCCCTAGTGAAACCTAAAGCTTGTGAGAGGAAGAAAAAAAAAGATCTACAGAAGCCTGAACTTCAGTCTGCTCATTGCTACAGTTGTTTAAGCAGTTCTGATGTGCAGATCTCCTGCAAGTTTTCCAGGGAAAATAAAATCTCTGTAAAACAAATAGGAAGCAAATTGACAGTGGGGTTTTTAGTTACCCGTCAACAGACCCCTTGGAAGTAATTTTCTCATAAGTAGGGGTGGCAAACTGTAGGCTGAAATCCCAGCCACATGCAGCTGCTCAAAAACATCTTACAAGTGTAGAAAGGGAAGTAACAATGGAGATAAAATACTGCCAGATTCCCAGTGGCTTGCAATCACTGATCAATGTGACACTGTTCTTTGAAGTTTTTACAAGCTCTTCTCTGAATTGCTTTTCCATGCACAGGAAATTGAAGTGCATCTGACTAGTCCATCACTCACAAATACCCTTTCACGTTAGAATCAAATACATATGACTGGGTTGTGTCAGAATAAGTCAAAGTTTTATGTTCACACAGATGACAAATATATGTTGAGTTTCAGAAGTAGTTAAAATTTACTCTCTGTTTTGTTTCAGTGGCAGAGCAAGCTGAGTCCATTGATAACCCATTGCATGAAGCTGCCAAACGAGGTAAGTGTGATTTAGGTTTTATTTGTGTAATGCTGAAGGATGATTTGTTTGTTTTCTGCTAAAGTAATAATATATTTAGAATGGAGATAGCACTGTTTTGATTGTCTGGTAACTTGAACAAGTTATCTGGTAAGTTTTGTAGCTTTCAGAAGCTGACCTGGTTTGCAGCCTGTTAGAATTGGTACTCTGTGATTGTATACACAGAAGTGTTTGGTACCATCCATTTAACTGTGTAGGGATCTAAAAGTCTTCTGGGAGTGGAAGAAGAGATGTTTGATATGACTTGGATTGGTTGTTTAACTAATTAAAGGTGATGCTGCTAAGCACTTTTTCTCCTGTTTTGGTTTAGGCCCAGGTGGCAGTTTAGTACCATGCAGCTGCTTGGTCAGTCCTCCCCTGGTGGGATCGGGGGGAGAAAATACCAAGAAAGTCTCATGGGTCAAGCCTTCTGCTCTCCCCTGCCCCCTTTCCTTCCTGGGCTTAGCTTTGCTCCCCACTTCTCTACCTCCTCCCTTCTCTCATCATACATTGTTTCTGCCGCTCCTTTCTTCTCTGTGGGAGGACTCCTCACACACTTCCCCTTGGTCAGTCCTCCCCTGGTGGGATCGGGGGGAGAAAATACCAAGAAAGTCTCATGGGTCAAGCCTTCTGCTCTCCCCTGCCCCCTTTCCTTCCTGGGCTTAGCTTTGCTCCCCACTTCTCTACCTCCTCCCTTCTCTCATCATACATTGTTTCTGCCGCTCCTTTCTTCTCTGTGGGAGGACTCCTCACACACTTCCCCTGCTCCAGCGTGGGCTGCAGGGGGGTCTCTGCTCCCCCGTGACCCTCCGTCTCTGCAGGGGGACAGCCTGCCCTCTCACCATGGGCTGAGGGGAACCTCTGCTCCAGCCACCTCCTCCCCCCTTTCCACACTGACCTGAGTGTCGGCCTGGTTGTCTCTCTCATCCAACCCCTCTCCACTCCTGCTTCTCTTCATTTTCCCTTCTTAAATATATCAATCACAGAGGTGATGACTGGCTCAGCTGTGGCCAGAGGTGCGTCCAACCTGGAGCTGAGAAAGCTTCCAGCACCTTCTCCCAGGAGCCAGCCCTCTAGTCCTGCTCCCTGCTACCAAAACCCTGCCAATCAAACCCAACATAGCTCCTCATAAGTTCATAGAAGGACCGACACCCTTCAGAAAGAAATAATGTTAACTTCGCAAGGAAAAAAAAAAGTGAAAACTAAATTTGTCTTTTAGGCAACCTAAGCTGGCTGAGAGAGTGTTTGGATAACCGCGTTGGGGTTAATGGCTTAGACAAAGCTGGAAACACAGCTCTGTACTGGGCATGCCATGGAGGCCACAAAGGTATTACAGAAATAATTTGAAATTACTGTTCTCCCTTTTTCTTGATTTGCTTGTTAGACTTGTAATTACTTGTTGATTGTAAAAATTGCAGTACTAAATAGAGCCAGGATTTTTTAGTGTCATTCTAGTGCTCTTAAAAGTTTAAAGCTAGAAGAGAGGGTTCAACTCCATCAAATGATGTGTTTTTGAAACAGACATTCTAATCATCATAACTTTCAGAAGCAGAGTGGGAAGCAGGACAGACTGACAAGAAGTATTACTTTATTCAGTAACATTCCTTTGTGACTTATGATTGTTTGCTCAATAAAGTCTGACTGTTACAAACTTTCATTAACTGATAGCATTGCTCTTTCATTAAATCTTAATGAAAGTCTATACTACGAATGCAAAAAAGGCCTATTTTTAATCCACTGATTTTTTCCTCTTTATTTTTTCCTTGTTTTCTGCAGATATAGTAGATGTTCTGTTTACCCAGGCAAACCTAGAGTTAAACCAACAGGTAGGTTAAACCAGCAGACCCTTACGGTAGATCTGTGATGTTATTCATCCTTGGTACAAGCTGAAAGGTTTTTTTGCTGTATTTTAATCCTGTTGCTTTTCCCTCTAACTCCACAGAACAAATTGGGAGACACAGCTTTGCATGCTGCTGCATGGAAAGGTTATGCAGATATTGTAGAGATGCTGCTGGCAAAGGGTAAAGATCTTCACCAAGATTTCAACAATCTGTGTGGCAGACTAGATTCCTGAATGTTTATTAATCTGTTTTTTTCTAACTGTTTTCCTATAACCCAGGTACAGTCCCTAGCCAGCTTACCTGCCTGACTTTATAAGCCTTGCAGAAAATTCTGGCAGCTATTTGGAAAGTAGACATCTCACCTGCTGAAGATAAATTTCATCCTGCTTTGCAGACAAAATTAGGCACTTAACCCAGAACAGCAATGACGTCTGCTTTCTGGAAAGGGAGAACAGCCAGCAAGTTCCCTAGCCAACTGTAGCTTATGGAAGAACATCCATAACTTTTAGTCTGCTTCCAAGCAGCCCACAGATGATATTTCCTTGTCCATTACTCTGAGCTGTTTTATCCATGCTACTGAAACTTGTAATACCATTGCTGAAGAAATAGCTGGGACAGTGATTCATGATGAAAATTTTCTGTTATAAAGGGGCAAGAACAGATCTGAAGAACAATGAGAAGAAACTGGCTTTAGACATGGCAACCAATGCAGCTTGTGCTTCCTTGCTGAAGAAGAAACAGAGTGCAGGTATTTCTGATTTTGTAGTTCTTGTAGTTTTTCCTTTTTGGAGGACGCTTAGTACTTTGACCAAATATCAGTGTGTTGATAAAACCCACATGGGAGCTCCATGGGCTGAGAGTTGTGTTTGGAATGGGGTTTAATTCAGCAGAGTGTGATAGAGGCCTGTGGTTTATCACATTCAGTGTTGCTGACTCCACAAAAAATGCTATCTTGTGTCAGCGAGGGGTGAAATAGTTCATAAGATGTGGAAATAATGAGGGAAGGGAAGGAAATGGAAGGCAGGCCTTTCAGAGTGGTGACACAGAAAGCAAGCATGGAAACTTCCTTTAAAAGCAGTACACCACAAGGGACAGGGTATGAGAGTGAAAGACAGTATACCACAAGGGACAGGGTATGAGAGTGTGGTACGTTCCCTCTTACACCCATCTGTTCCTCCAAAGTAAGCCAAACAAACATCAACAGAAACTTCTGTTTTCTTACTGCTCATTTTTTAAATTGCTTATTCTTATGTCTGTCCGAGTGATGTCTAATAGAGAAATAAAGAACTAATGCTTTCAGCTATTTATCAGAATAATCTTGCTGCCTCCCACTAATGCTCATATCTCCTGATAGCACAGTGTCTGTGTACAAAAGAGTTAGAGGTACAAGACCATTTAAAAAAGCTGAACACAGACTAAATTTTGTTCAGTATCACATAATGAATGTCACCTGTAGCTTGCAGGAGGCTGAAGATAGGGTGGAAACCCTAGGTGACTTACACATGAAATGAAAATTACTTCAGAACCCAGGACAGCTTGTGTCAGTGGGATATGTGATCTGCTGACTGTACTATCGCAGGGCTAGCGGGAGCAGAGAGAATGCTAGACAGTGGGTGGCTAGCAGTTATGGGAGTTGAATAGGGAAATAGCCGACTGCAGCTCTTGAAGGCCAAGAAGAGCAGTTGCAGCAAAAATACAGTCCAGATTTTTGACAGGGCTAATACCAGGATTTCCCGGAAAAACTTGACAAGTTATTCCATCCATTTTGACTCTGAAGAAAGCAGCTGTAATAAAGGGCAGAATTTCTTCTATGTTGGTTAATCCATGTTAGAAGCACTTTTTAAAATTTTTCCCTGTCAGCTGTAGGCACCTGGTACAGTAGTATTCTTCATTATGATGTCCCTAATAATGCTAGTAATGTTTTGTTTTCTAACAGTAATTGAACTTATCTTCTACTGCATTTGCTTCATTCACTCTAAATTAATCATTTCGTAGGTGGCTGATTTTTCATCCTTAGTCACTTCATCTGTCACTGGCCTCTGGTACTCTCGCATACTATTTTTTTCTTGTTGCCTTGGTGTAAGAACTGATGTTCTCGGTTTTATCTACACTTTCAGTATTGTTTGTTTTTCTCTCTTAATTTGATTTTTTGTAATCTCTGTGACACCACTGATCGGTATACTTTGCTTGGATTTTGGTTTTGTTTTTTTTTTTTTGGTAATTTCTATTAATTTCATTTTTCTCTGTTGATTCTACGTCTGAGTATATCCAGTGTCAGTGAGTGAAACAATTGTTCTTTTTCCAGAGATTGAGTCATATATCAGTAGTCCTCCTGTCCAGATACGGCTTCTGTCATAGTCTGTCTATAGAATACTTTGTTTTATCCAAAGCAGCTTACTTTACCACCACTTAAATGTTCACTTTTGTGTGTTACATGCACACACACACATTCACATGTCATGATTGCTGAAGTACATTCTAAGAAATGAAAGGTATTAAAATCCTGTCATAGAAATGCAAAAAGGTTGTGTCATTTGTGCTCGTGAATGAGGGAACAATTGTTATACAGAAGGAATCGGATTTGTCCTTTTTTGATGTGTGCCCCACTGAACACAGGGCTCTACAGTTAATTTATTTTCTTGCCCTTCTTCCTTTGTTGCTTCTCCTACTCAAAGAGGAAAAAAATAGGGTTTTTTTGCACTTAGATTTCTTTGATCAAAAAAGTGGAGTAGGTTTTAAATTTACTTTTGCTTCTTCTTCCAGAAGTCTAGGATAACATGGCCATCCCTTCTGTGAATTGTGTCATGGCTGCACCTGATTTTTTTAATACTTTGTTTTAATAAGTTATTGCAAAGCTGTGATCGACTACGATCTTGTGGTTCCTGGCTCTCACCAGTACAATATCATAGACATTATGTATAATCAATACTCCTATTCCCATGTATTTGAAGATCTGCAGGCAAATAATCATTTGTCACGGGGAGCCCATCCTGTTTATCTCTCAAAGGTAGATGTAACTCTCCAGGCACTACTGAACATCTGGTGAATATCCTTTAATAGTCCTGTTTTCTGCTTACCGTCCTTCAAAAGCAAAAGCTCCTAAGTAGATCTAAGAAATATTTATTCAGGAAAAGAACTGGGTGAGGAAAAAGGGAGGGGAGAGAATAGATAGAATGTGTTTGATTTCAAGCAGAGGATAGCAGCCAGCTAGGCGTGCGGAATAAAACCACAGAGGCTCTTCCACCAACGCAGCCATTCTTTCCTTTGTGTTTTAAAGGTAATATATGCAGAAAATAGAATTAAAGAGTTCCAGTAATGTGTACAGAAAACAGGATTAAAGAGCTCCAGCTCTGCTGTAGAAGTTCCAAGGAGCCAGAAGATGGCTCTGGAAGGTCACGGAGAACAGACTAAAGCATTTGTATAGGAGATACAATTACTGGTGGTAGCCCTACCTTTAAGATCTGGATCTGCAGCCACATCTGTGTAGCCCGACATCCCTGAATTGTAGAGGACTCAGGTTTCTCAGATGCTGATTTGCAAGCATTGAAAATGTGAGGCTTTTTCTGATGTTATCCTGGATTATGAGAGCACTTTGTTTCTTTGCAGGTACGGTCCGAACATTAAGTAATGCAGAGGAATACCTCGACGATGAAGACTCCGATTAGCTTTTTTTTTTTTATTCAGCCTAAAGAACTATAACTTGCATTGCTTACGTCATTCCCAAAGCCTGTCTTTACAACTGTAAAAATACCTTATTTAGAGTATTGCAGTCTTCCAATATAGCATATAAATGAGAGGGTGAAATCATGCTTTCCAAAGGAATAATCTTCATGTGTGCCAGAAGATGCCACGTTTAAAATCATAATTCCTTTGGAATTACCTCACAGGGGAAGTGTGGCATAGCCTTATCATTGAATGGGCAGAGGACCATCTTCTAAACTCACAGGTTTCATCTCAAACCTTCCCAGCAAGTGCCTTGCTTCTCTGGAATACACAAACTGAAAGGTCCCTCTGGGACAGCAGAACACCACTGCTAACATTTCCCAAAATCTCCCTGGATATTGGCTCCTTTGTGCAGATAAGGTCATACTGGCACAGTCAGCGCTAGCTGACGGACATGAATGGGGATGCTGCTATAGAGAGTGACCATCTTTTGCCCACGTGCAGCCAGCAAGACAAGGTTGGATTTTTTTTTTTTTTATTTTTTTTATTTTCCCATTCCTTTCTGTACCCCTTTAAGTAAGGGGTAGAGTGACACGGGATGATCTGCCCCTGAATGCTTTGTCTTTGCCTATTGCTGTGGGCCCAATCCCTGAAATGTAAACTCAGGTGAAATCTTGCTTAAGTCAGTTTTGCTTGAGAAATACGCTTAATTCTGGACTTAGTGACTTAATTATTTTGCTTTTTGAAGTGCATTATGTTGAAACTACTTGTAGTGAAAGGAAGACAAAATATTTTTCTATTTATCCTGCCTAAATTCTTTTTTTACTGATCTCTTGCTTTTATTTTTTAAGTGTTCTTGTATTTTGTCCTGAGTTACCTCCAAGCTTACCTCCAAGCATTTGAAGGAATGAGGGAAGATGTATATTGAATATATCACAGGTATCTTCAGAAGAGGTATTTGAAGCTGAATAAACATTTTAGATATGTATGGCTTCCTCCTGTGAATTAAAGAGAATTAAAAAAAATGCATTGAGCTACTTTCAAACTTCCCTGCAGAGTTAAAAAATAAGTGCTTTCTTCAGATTGCTCAGATAGTTGCAGCAAAATGGTAGGTATATTCTACTGAAGGATACTTTCTTACTGTGATAGTAAGAACCGTTACAAGTATTTGAGATACAATCTTACTTTCAGTTTCTGTTGCTAAATTCCCTATTAGCGTCTGTAATACTTTAAAAAAAAAAAAAGCAATCCTCTCCACTGCCTCCCCCCACACCTCCTCAAAAAAAAAAAAAAAACCAAAAAAAAACACCCCACCTCACACAAAAAAAGCTCTTGTGAAAGACTGGGGATAAATGAAAAGCTTTTGTGAAAGACTGGGGATAAATGAAAAGCTCTTATGAAATATTGGGGATAAATGAAAATCACACTAAGTATTTTAGAGATAAAAAGAAATCTAAAGAACTCTGACGTCTCGCTTTTAAAAATATATTGAGCCGGATTTTTGTATTTTTATTATCCTGGAAAGAACTAGATACAGGTAAAGCTTGTCAAGTAGCACTTGCCAAAGAAGGCAATGTTTGACCAAAACTGTACAAGATGGAGGCATTGCACAGTCACTTGCAGATATAATTCTGAGCTGTTTAAATGTTAACACCATGGAAGAAATGTTTTGGCCCTATGAAATACAGTGGTCAGCTGAACAATGATGTTTTATTTTGTGTAACTTGAAGGTTCTGGAGGGGAAGTAATAAAAACCAAAGCCACCACATTTTTCTGTCTAGCTTTCATTAGAACAACTGTTGAACATGACTGATAATAGAGGCTGTCCTACTTCACATTTTATCAGCCAGCTATCTTGACTAGCTCAGACTTTCACCACAGTCAAGCCACATCTTACGCTGCATTCTGCTGGTTGACATGATGCAGTTTGTTAGTGCAAGCAAAAAGGGCCTGTAACAAGAGGCTAGAGAAGCAAGAAGGCTCATGTACCTGTTACAGGAGTCCTGCATAAATGAAGCTCACAAGGTTAAAATTCTTCAGTGTCACAGGATATGGGGACAATGGCTCTTCCCAAGTCACTGTTTTCTCTATTGAGCTTTGGAGGCAGAGTTTGTATTAATAAACAACCATAATCTGATGACTTCTGCTGCCATGGGTTTAATATCATACAAGTTAATTGCAGTGTTTGGTTAAAAAATGCCGTGTTAGGCTCACGTCTGTGGAAACAGCTGCTGTCGGAAGACCCTCTGTTCTTCTGCAGGCAGATCTAGGTGCTGCAAGGGAAGGAAGGTGACGGAAGCACAAGCTGGGCCCAGAGACTGCCTGTGAAGTCCTTACTGGGGTGTCCTGGAGGAGGCATATTTGCATTGCAAGGCAGCTAGCTAGTGATGTAATTTGTTTCTAGGACCAAAATTTCTGCTTTTTTTTCCCACAACTTCATTTTTCCTCATGCAGCTGTCTACTCATCTTGTGAAATACAAATCACTGTGAAAACCTGGGCAATAAATTGCTTTCTGCCTAACTCTAGCAGTTAAGTTTTGATTTAAACAAACAAGCAAACAGCAGTGAGACAGTCTTACAGCTAGAAGGAATTATAGCTGTAGTGAGCTGGTAGAATATCTTGCTGGTTAAGCAAACCTACTTACTCCTCTTTTCTCCAATGTGTGTGTGTCACTACAGGCTCTTGGGTAGATGAAGGCTTTTTCCAAGGACAGCTGCATTCACATTTGTACCAGTAAGAAAAACAGGCTTTTAAGGAGAGTGGCAAAACAAATGTTGTTGAGCTCATGATGTCTCCTAAGAGCACGTTCAAGGATATTGTCTTGTGTCTTCTGTGGTTGAATTAGGTGTGCACCCTTCTGTTGAAAATACCTGTGTTCCAGGTTAAAGTGCTGTGCTCTTAGGGGATAGGAATTGTGCTGATTTATTTCAGGCTTTTCAGACTACACCATTTTTCTTTCTGCTTCATCAAAACAGCATAATCTCTGTTTTCTAGAAAAGAAAATGGGACATTTCTGGAACTGTCTTTGCTGTAATTGTTAGTGCATATGGATAATCAAGTTCTACTAAGACAAAACCCACCTTACTGAATTCAGCTCCCACGTGTCCCATCACCTGAAACATAATTCACTTAAAACAATTAAGGTCACATTAGATGTTTAAACTTGGTGGCCTGTTTTCTAACACTCTCCACCTTAGAGCTTCCCCTGCCCGCCTGAATTTGAATTTCTGAAGATGGCGTCATGTTTCTTGAGTTTTACATTAGAGGCCAAGGATTGCTGGAAGTACGTTAGCCTGACCTTGTGATCGTTTCAGTTCTATGCTACAAAGACAAGTGTTTGCATGCAGCATCCACCCCTGAATTAAAGGTTTGGTTTCAGCTGTTGCCACCTTCTAATGAAGCCATTGAAATGGAACACAGGGCAGAGTAAAAAGTGATGGGCCATCAGTCTGCTGCTTCTAGAGAGAGGCATAGGCTGAGATTACAGAAAGTGTTTCGGGACAATATTAGTCATACTGCAGTTTGACTGTCTCAGGAGGCAGAAACAGTTTTGAAGAACCTGAAACAGGATTCTTCAAAAGAAATTAATTTGATACAAAATCATGTATTCTTATTTGCTGAACAGATGGAAAGCCAACAGCTAGGTCTTTTTAAAGCTACACAGTAAGACATGGAGAAGCTGAAAGTAAGACAGTAGCATAAGACAGTTCAGAGAAATGTAACCTTACAGCCTAAGTTCTGGAGCAGAATTTGGACTGGTAGCAGTGTCCACCCCCTGTAGGGAACAAAATACCAGGTACATGCTGACGAGGTGCCTGTTTCCCAGCTGGTAATTGATGCTGAAGATGATGTGTCCAGTCTGTAGCCTCTCCTAGGAAACTGCATTACTACTTTATCCCTCCAGGCAGCTCTGACCTTCCTCAGGGCTCTGTAGAGCAGGCCTCATGGCTCAGCTGGAAGACTCTGCTGGAAGAGATACTTCTGTGAGACAACCTTTGGCAGACCTGTGAGCAGCGTCACTGGAAAAGTCGCTGTGGTGCAGCCAGCATTCACCCTCTCAGTTACAGAAGCAAGGGCAGTTTCCTGTGGTTCTGAGCAACTCCTGAGGTCAGAGGCTGAGGGAGCCTGTTCCGAAGGTAACTAATTTAGATGTGTTTTTCTTCTTAGCGGATGTGGAACAGCACAGATCTTAGCAGGGTACCAGTGCTCAGCTGTGCTACGTGCGTTAGGTTTGTGCAGCCAGGAAAAGGTCTGTAACTTACCCTGTTGTCCTGAGAGCTCTGGCTTTCACTGTGATCCTGAAGCACACGTCAGAGGATGTATGTCTGTTCTCCACCATAAGCTTTTTCTTGCAGACCTGGATTATTTGGAATATATGCTATTTCTTAGCATAAAAATCCATGTTTCTTCTTACATTTCTCTCCAAAGACTGACTCTTAACTTAAAGGACTTGGGGAGTTTTAACATGAAACAGGTGTGAAGATATAAAGTACCACAAGCAAATTGGACATTCAGAAGTTTATTATAATCGTATTTCTGATTTGAAGGTCTGAAGCAAGTTTCTGGAAAGCAATGAAGATACATGGGCAATGAAGGACCTCTGTCATTAACCTCAGCACAAACCTATTTTTGTTCTCTTGAGTTGTGTTGCTTAATATGCGATGTTTTAGCTCATAGCTTTCCAGCAGTCATACCTCCAATTGACTTCATGTCTACAAGGAAATCCCACACTGAAATTAATCCTTAACTCTCTTTGGAGATATTCAACATAAATTTTGAGGTTTTAATTCAAATTTTACATGCAGTTTTAATGTGTCTTTCCTGCTCAGCAGACTTTTATAACACAAGTAGTTCCAGAGTGTTAGTAGTTTTAATTTCATTTTCTCATATAATTTCCCTAATGTAGGTGAAGTTATGGCACATAATCTGAAATTCATGAGTAGTACATTACCTTCTCGGTCTATAAATTTTTACTTCTCTACAAAAGCTGATTTATGTTTTTTCCTGATTTCTGTTTAAGCTAGAAGACCCCACAGAGATCTGACATCCTACTGCCTAGCTATGTGCTTAAAACAGAGGGGAACAAAGAAGCAAAAATTGTGTGTCTGGACTACACGCGGTTATGCTGAAAGCAACAGCAGTAAACATTTTCTGAATGAAAAGGTGCTGTGAGAGGCAGGTTGAGTAGCAGGTATTGTACTAAGAGAAATGTATATTGATTAAAACACAACTTTGTTGGTTTTAATGACTCCATCTAACCAGGGAAGGTGGCCAGTTCAGTTAATAGTGCTGTTAAGTACTCTTCTGAAAAACAGTTCCCGCGTGGAGTTAACAGCAGTGGAAAGTCATGGAGGAATCAAAATGCTCCAAATTTCATCCTGCTAAAAGACTATAGACTGCTCTCTAGTTGGACAGGAATAATTCAAAACCATGAAGCACTGCAGAGGCTGAACTACTGCAAATTGTTTAGGAAGATCTATGAAGAGTTCACATATGCTTCTTCCAACTGGTGCTGAAAATGCTTGAATTACATTGGTAGGCGTGACAAAGTCCTCCGAGTTAAATGAGTTTGAAATGAAAAGCCGTTGTTACACAGGGGAATATGGGTTGGAGGGGTTTGGTGATGCTTACATTTAGGACTCAGATCCATTGTGTTCTGCCCAAAGCCGGGCCACACCAGGTAACAACTTCGTCAGTTTTCTTACCGCTTAATCTGAGGAAAATCAGAATCTTTTATTTTAAGCAAGCTCTAGTTTAGTGTTGTGTTGCTGTTTTTAAGGGCTCTTGGCTGTTAATTAGCTGAATTCTGGCTTTGCACTTTTCCTAGTGATAGCAGTTGCCTGCAGCCTACGTACTGTTACTCTTTGCATTTCCGTCTAGTAACTAAGGTTCACCAAAATACTATATTCTTATGCTAGTCTTAGTTTTGCTGTGGTTCAAACTGGATGACCGACTGAAGTGCATTGCAACCCTCTCCTTACCTTGGTGACTGAATTTCCTTCAACTGTTAAAAGTGTCTTGAAAGTTAAAGGAAAGGGGAAAAAAAACCCCAAAACAACAACAACAAAAATCCCCCTAAACCTAGCACGTAGATTTCATAAGTCTAATTTTTGTTGACCCGTGTTTAATGAAAACTCGTGTCTTCTCAGATGTGAAAAGGCAAATTGGCATAGTAGAGTATGGCATCTCTTTGCATACGCGGCAGAAAGACCAGGTATTTAAGTACCTGCACACCAACACAGTAGTGTATTTTTAATGTAAATCCATACAGTCAGCCTGAAATTACTGTTACTTGGTTGTATAATTAAAGTCTGTGTATATCTATGGCTTGATTTGGGGGTTTGTTAAAATTAAATTATTATTTGTCCAAACTCAGTGATTTCCAGGAACAATTTACTTTGGCCTTATTTCAGAAGGGGGGATTTCAGTCTCACATTAAAAAAGCAAAAATATTTTTCATATATTTGATATTTTTGCATACCTGTAACTTAATGCTTTGAGACACGAGTTGAAAAATTAGTCTTAATACATCTTGTATTATACACAAGTTAAAAAATTCTGCTTTTTACAAAGTAATTAAGAGCAGCTAAGCGTTGAGTGATTCTAAAGTACTTCCCACTTGTGTTAAAGGTAATTTGACCCAGACATTGGTATATTATCGTATTACTCATTTTGGTTTCTATATATCACGGCTTTATTATTTAATCAATTATTTTTATTTTGGTTTAAATGAAGTTATGTAAACTAGTGATTTCCTGTATACTGTACTCTGAAAATTGATCTGAATATTGAATTTTTCATAACTGATCTGTGGAAATAGGAGTTACGTACTAGAGCGCAAAGCCTGATTTATTAAAGAACATTCTGATTGGTTCTCCTGATAAAAGCACATGGAGCAGTTTATTAAACATAATCATCTCAGTTCATCCATTACATGAATGCTTACCCTGTGATTGCAGTAAAACTTACTGATTTTGATAAAAAAACCCATGGCACTTTGCAAAAATCTTCAGTAGTTTACTTCCATTTTACTGTGCAGCTTTTGCCTAGCTGAGTAGTACTCCTGTCAGCTAAACCTGTACTGGATGCAGGGCAGGATGTGTAACTAAGTGTATTAACCATCACGAGACTTCCAGACTCAAAACGCAAGTCTGGACGTGATCTGACGTCAATCATAGTGTTCTTTCTACTCTTCTGGAACGGCTCTTTTGCAGCGAGACTGCAAAAGACTCTTGAAATAGGCTGTCATGGAACTATGTCAGAAGCAGGGATTAGGCCATGCTGGGAGTGTGAGGGGTCATCTGAAGGAAATTTACTTGAATCAGCTAAAATATGATTGTTTTTAAAGAGAAAGGATACATGGATATGCCGGCAGACAGCCCTGGCTTCAGGATGGTTTTCCTGTTTAAGTATCGATGTGTCAATTCTACTCAAATTCTCATCCCTGCAGCATATTTGTACCAGCTTTTAGCTGGTGGACTTGCCTTCCAGTTTCATTCGTGATTCCTTCTTTATTTTTTCTTGAAGTGAATAGTGTTATATAAAAATGCTTTCCTATTTGGCCTGCGGGGGTGAAGAAGGACAGAGAAAGGAGAGGGAAGAGACTTGCTTAGGTTTGTAGTTAGTGATTTCCTGCTCCCCTACACTTCAAGATATGGTGCCTCTCTCCTCCCTTAAAAACATTTTTTTTCTGCTAATTTAATTTCTTAGCCTTCTACAACTACTTGGAAAGTTGGCTTAATTCTCGCTTTTAAAGGCATAACAGAGATAATGTGTAGGCAAGACCAGTCACTGCATCCTCAGTTACCTCAGTTTTTATTAGCCGTTGCAAAGGCAACCATTCGGCATGGTCCTAATGTGGCAGATGTTTATCATGTTCAGTTCTGCGCTAGAGGGGATAAATAGATTGTGGTGAGAGCACGTGAAAAGAAGGGGGTGGCTGAATTTTTCAAGCATTGAAAATCTGGTAAGGGCAGGCCATATAGGTTCTGCTTACGCAACATCAGGACTGTGCACACGGACATCCCCTTCACGTGGTGCAGTACATGGCTGTGCTCCACCACAGCTCTAGAAAAGACCTGCAGAAACCTGTGTGATGGAGTTTACTGGTAAAGGCCGACAGCGTATAACCCACAGGGCATTAACCCGAGTGTCTCATCAAACCTGACGGCACTGTTTTGTGTTTGATTACTGCTTTCAGAAACTGCATATCTACTTCCATACAATACACACCTTAATCTACATGATACTCAAATGCGGTTACGCTGCAAGGTATGGCTGCTTTCACGTCTCTGAGAAAGGTCTGTTTTGGCAAAGATCTGTTAAATGCTGAAAACTCTGTAACGCTCATCAGTTATATCAAAATCTATGATTGCTTTCTCCAGGTCTATGGATGTCATAAACTTGTGAAAGGGTAAATAATGATGCACTTTATTATTTATGGGGATCTATTAAAATGAAGTGTTTTTTAAGAAAGCCAGACACAGACATACACACCTTGGAATGAAGAGAATATACAGTTACAGAATAGGGAGTTGTGATTTTGCTGAGGCTGATATCTCTCCCTAAAATCAGTTTCCTCCTCTGAGGGAAAATTTGTAAAATGTTCTCTGCCGTTTCCCCTGTTCTTGCCGATCCTTGCCATATTCAAATGGATGAGTCAGTCACCCCAGATACGTTGTGGCACACAGCAGCAGAGGTTGACACATTTCTTGTGGTTCGGGGTTTTTTGGGTCTGGGTTTTTTTTATAATGCAAGTGTAAATGGGATTTTATTCTGTTTTCACTAAATCATATATTGATTTGTAGTAGGAAAAAGAAAAAAAAAAAAGAGTAATGTCTCACTTTGTACAGCGCTTCTCTGCATGTGCTAGAGAACCTGTTGCAACCCAAGCAATCAAATTTTGTGATAGAATTTGGCTGATCTGCTGTAAAAGAAAACAGAAGTGAAATGAGAAAAGGGTGGGTGCCTTTGGTGGAAAAAAGAAAGAAAAAAAACAAACACAAAATGCCCCAAAACCTTCTGTATCACACTTCGTGGTGTGTAAGGCTGTAAGACCAATTATCTCTTACTCTTTGTAAGTGACATTCTGATATCTGATTGCATTTTACAAGTTCAAGGGAAGCTTTTCATACTAACGGAAGAATAAATCCTCAGAGGCAAACCAGGTTCAGCCCTCTTGAGTTTCTGTAGTCATAACCAACTTGTCGTGAAGCTATTGTGTATATGCAAGCGGAAGGACACCTCAGGGAAGTCTGGAGGATCTAGGAAATGCTAGTAGAAGGTAAAACAACTTACCCACAGGGATTTGTCTGCATATACTTTTTGGCATTCCTCTGAGGGACTGATTCATTTGCCACACATAGTCTGTATGCCTGAGAATGATAAAAGGTCATTTGAGTGGCCTCGATTTCTTCAAATTTTATAAAACTTCTGTAACATGGATACTTGAAAATCTGTGATCTGCTAGTCTGCCGTTTTGGGACGTACGCACTGCTAAAAAGTTATGTGATTCTTCTGACAGTGGCACAGTCTAAAAGAACTGCCCCTGGCAAGCAGGGGAGGTGTCAAGAGGTACCTACTGTATGTTTACCTCCCGGCTCCCTTCTGGCCGACCGATGAGTTCACTTCTTACAATCACACACCTGCAACAGGCATGAGAATCCCCCGACCCCTGCTCCAGGACCTATCCCTGGACAAACCTCCACGCAGATCGAGACACCTCTTGGGAAAATCTCCAGCTCAATCTGTTGTTATGCCTTTTTTTTCAGCTTTGTGATGCCCGTGTAGCCTTTTTAATGTGCTGTTTTGAACAGGTTTTTCAGACCTTGTTTGTGCCTCCTGACACCACCCAAAAGCCTTGGGAGCTGGTCCAAGGTCCCTGCAGCAGAACAGGAAAACCGAGGAAAGCTGTGTCTATGAAGCAGTGTGAAGAGCTTGCACTCCTCTTAAGGAATGTACCGAGAAGCCAGTTTATACTAGGTAGCTGTAACCTGGAAGCTGCCTGTCCCTGGATGCTGTAGGCATAACCGATACTTCAGGAGGAGCAGGGCTGCTTTTCTAAGCATCCTGAGATAGCAGAAGCACTCACATGCTTACAGTTTGTTTAATGCACACGTATCTACTGACTGTGGCTGTCAGCAATTTCTAAATCACTGCATGGGACACACCAGAGATACACGGTGCAGGAGAACGTGGCCGTTCCTTGTTCGAACGGGGAGAGCTACTCTACTGCTTGTTCTGTGTCAGCTACACTCTTACCATTCTACCTCGTTTAGCTGTGTAACAGCCACACAGCTTTTGTAAAAAGCCAGCTGGGGGGCACCCGGAGTTTGCCAGTGGAAGTCACATTTGGCCGGCGGAAAAAAGGGACACAAAAACGTAAATGTACTTGCTGTGTTACTGCAGTAAATAACACAGGAATGGTAAGCCAAAACCTACCACCCTGTGCCTTTCATCCTTTTCCTCTAACAATGTGCAAGGAAAAAGAGCTGTTTCTTCCTTTTTTACCCTGAGGCCCTCCTAATTGGATCTGACACCCTGCTCTATAACAACTGGTTCGCTCAAAGCCTACCAGAAGTTCCTGAGAGCTTCCTGATACAGCTGCTCACACTCTACTCATCCTATTCCTTGTGTTGACCAGAAAATGCAGTCAGTAAACTCAGTCACACTGCTACGAGTGCATGGATGCCTGGCACTGAGAGCACAGATTCAGAGAGTGGAAGGGCTTAGAAGGTACCTCTAGAGATCACCTAGTCCAACCCCCCTGCCAGAGCAGGATCACCTGGAGCAGATCACACAGGAACAAGCCCAGGCAGCTTTTGAAGGTCTCCAGGGCAGGAGACTCCACCACCTCTCTGGGCAGCCTGTTCCAGTGCTCTGTCACCCTCACAGGGAAGAAGTGTTTCCTCATGTTCAGGCTGAACCTTCTGTTTTCCAGTTTATGGCCATTGCCCCAGCAGCTCCCAGGACTTCTCTCAAGCTATTTACCGGAGCACCCCCTTCCTCCTCCTTGTCTGCTCATTTCTTATCTGCTCACTGATTAATTAAGGTGGGTCAGTGGGTATGAGCTGAAGGCCCGGACTGCTCAAAGCAGGGTGGTCATGCAGGCGTTTCATGCTCTTGATAGCTGTCTTTGCCAGCTTCCTCCAGTAACTTCACACGAATGCAAATTCCAGACATGTCTGAGAAATCTTGGGGTTTGGGATATTCCCCTCATCAACATCCTGTGGTTGCCCAGAAACTTCGTACATAAACGGGGGCAGGCTGCGTGCAGAAGGCCTGTTAACACTTGTGGTTTGAATCTGAGGTGGTCAGGAGCTACCAGCATGCAGGAGGGAGTGACTGAGAAGTGAGTAGGTAGAAACCCATGGTAAAAAGCGTTGCTGAGAGAACGAAAACCCAAGATTTTAGCAGCGTACACAGCCACCTCCCATGTAACACGTTCTTTTCTGCAGACAAGGCTTAGAGGGAGCGACTTAATGTATGCGCAAGTTGACAATTCTTACGGTGATGCTGGAGGACAGCGTGGGGGCAGTGGGCAACGACAGACGCAGAGCAAGAGGTGAGACCCCTACAATGCGGGTGGTATCCAGTGGTCTCCCATCCTGACCCAAGCCAAGCACCCTCCCAGCACAGCCACAGGAGGTCACCGGTAGCAGCGCTTAAGCGGTTCCCTGGTTCCCCAGCCCCACTGTTCTCCCTCTGCCTCCCACACTTTGGGCATCGGGTGACCAGCCAGCTGCATGAATGTGAACCATCGCACCGGAGCTGTCCCACCATCCTCTGCTCACCGGGGGGAGGCACATGCCGCCTATTTGTGAGACGCAGCCACCCACCCAGCAGTGGTTGCAGTCCTCTCAGCACAAGGGTGTCATCACGCTGATTTCAATGAAACTAACTAGAAAACAGAAACTTTGTTTTGCTAAAACTTTGGGTATTTCAACTTTTTCCTCTCCTTGAACTACAGTCTCATCAAAGCGAAACGTCTCTCCTGTTGTCAGGGAACAGGAGTGTGTCAGCATGCCTGTGGATGACATGCAGCGTGAAAACACTATCCCAGGACTCATCTCTTCCTCTTTAACTGAGGAAGAGCAAAAGGTTGTCTTGGGCATTTTATTTTTCCATTCAGTCCCGAAATACTTACATATAAAGTATGAGAAGTTTCAGTTATTTCTGTCTGATGTGGCTCCCGTGACCTGATGACATTTCACCAACCACAGACTGCTACACATGCTCTCATGAGCCCTTTCTCCTCTGCAAGAACTTGTCAAAACTGATTTTTGTCCAAGAAACATTCTGATTTGCCTGTAACATTGAATTCTGGCAACACGCTATTTTACAAGCTCTGATTTACATTAATGTATCAGCAGGAGTGCCACCATCTTATCGATTAAGTCAGATTGTTCAAACACTGTTGTCTAAAAACGCTTACTCCGCATACTTCAGTCACTAACCCGCCACAGAAACAAGCTCACAAGTATCCTAGGTATGAGACTGTGGTGACTGATGTGTTCACTAGGATGTTGACATAGTCCATGTTTTGTCATTTCTCTTACTGTAACACCTGTAGTTCAGCAACATACCGCATTTTGTGGGATACTGGGAAGAGGATGCTGTAATTTATGCCCAGGCAGCAGCTCAGCACCAGGCAGCCTCTCATTCACTCCTCCCACCAGTGCGATATGGGGGAGAAATTATCAGGAAAGGTTTGTGGGTCAAGACAAAGACAGGGAGGGATCACTCACCCATTATGGTCATGGGCAAAACAGACTCCACTTGGGGAAATTAGTGTGATTTATTACCAATCAAAATCAGAACAGGATAATGAGAAAATAAAAACTAATTCTTAAAACCCCTTCCACCCACCCCCCCTCTTTCCAGACTCAGCTTTGCTCCCCATTTCTCTCCCTCCTCCCCCCAGCAGCACAGGGGGATGGGGAATGGGGGGTTCCC
>NW_010226389.1:21014-27036 GCF_000690775.1 Eurypyga helias
CCGCTTAACTACAGCAATCACAGAGGCACTGACTGGCTGGGCCATGGCCAGAGGTGGGTCCAGCTTGCAGCCGGGGAAGCTTCCAGCAGCTTCTCACAGGAACCACCCCTGTAGCCCATCCTCTCTGCTACCAAAATCCCCATCACACAAACCCAACACAGTGGTCAAGCTCCAGCAAAGTGCTAGGGGTAAAAGCACGTGGAAACGAAACAGGTTTTCGGATGGAGGAATATATATAGAGAGAAAAAAATGAGAAATCAAATCAACAAACATAACTTTGCTCTCTAGTTTATACCACAAAATGTACTGGAATGAGGTTCCCCTACTCCAAAGAGAAAGCACCACGCACGGGGCAGCAGGGAGCTGTAAGCTGCCCCCTTGCCACTCTCGGTGCTGCACGTGGCTGTACGGCCGGGCGGCTGACCGGCTTGCACTCTGCAGGAGCAGTCTTTGGGAGGAATCAAACTAAAAGAAGCTTTAAGAAAGCTGAGGGTGCTCCCTGCCACGCAGCTTTTCATTTACGCAGACAGGCACCACTTGCTTTGACAGGAGTTTTTCTGCTTGGCAGCTGAGTCGAGCAAGATGTCAGGGTGTAGGAGAAACAGCGCATTGTTAAGCCTCACTCCAGAGGAGCCCCGGGCAGCAGCCATGTCCCGATGTCCTCATGCATTTCCTAGATCAGGTCCCCTGTCTGGGGTCTGCATTCAGGTTTATGAGCAATTCAAATGAACAGCTGAGCTGCTACAGGTTTTCAGACATTGATCTACTGGCCCTCCTGTGTAACCCCAAATACCATCTCTTCTTACCTTCAGCTTTATTACTACTACAGCTGTCTTGAAGCAAAGCCCTTCCACTCAGACATTCCTATTCTCACCCAAAAATGAGTTAAAGATATTTTGATATATGTCTTGGTACATCGTGGGTTCTTTTAATTCTACTACTCCATATGAACCATCTTTGCTGTATCTAAACTAGGCATAAAGAGCTTGAGTCAGAAACGGATCGTATATGACAGGATAGTTACAATGGCATGTAGGAAATGATGATTGAACTTTTATTGCACAGACCACAATGTCTAAACACTTTGGAAATTTAAAGGCCCAAAGCCTAAGCAAACAAAATCCAAAAATTAAAAAAAAAAAATAGAGAAGCCCTAAAGATTCCAGGTTTTGGAAACAGGAGAATTTATAGACTATTATAAGTAATAAAAAGGTACTTTTGGTCAAGCATGAAGTCTAAGTTGCAGTACATGAGCTTATTCAATGAATATCAGAGCTCTTAACCTTACCGACTACTCCCAACATCCCTGGGGTGACATTAGGCTACATTCTTTTATGAAAAATATTAAAAATATAGAGAAAAGCAAGAGCAATGGTCGCTGAAACTTATCCAACTACACAGCAAAAAAAAAAAAAAAAAGACTTTTTGATTTACTGCTTACCAAGGTTGTATCCAGACTTTTCTCTTTTCAAGGAAATAAGCTCTGAGAGACAGGGGATGGAAAATCAATTCACCTTACCTGCAGTCAACTATGCTGAGTGAATTTATGGTTATACTAGAGTATCCCTTTCACACAAGATGGATAAATTGTGTTAATATGCAGTATTTTCACCTGAACTGATAGAAAGAGGGGCCCAGGGGACTGGGGGGAAAAGGGCTGTTCTGCTGCCTTTCAGACAATTTGGCAGCCACTGTGAGATGCTCTTTTTTTGTCCAAAACAGCCCACTGGGACAGGGCAAATGCCATTTCCCACCTGGTAAGTTTGTGAGTGAGCTTTATTGCCTAAAGGCAGAAGACACGGTGAGGGAAACCGTGGGTGTAACTTGTGCCAGCTGAGGTAAAGGTCCCTGTTTTGACGCAACACTGAAGTCACCAACAGTGACAGCAGCGACAGTGTCACTGCCTTCGTCCCAGTGATAAATCCCTGCACAATCAATTGACGGAGCAAACCTTGGCCGTTTGTTGTTGGAATCCCAGGCTAGGGTAGCTAGGGTAATGTTTTTCATCCTGTTTTAAAATTTTACCACTTGCCATGTTTTATTCCCATTTACAAGTTCTTGTTGGCTGCTGTGGCTTGGGAGGAAGACTTATCAACGCTGTTTTCTTTGCGCAGTGCCCAAGACAATGCACGCTTGGTTTAACAATGTATAAAAAAGAAAAGGAAAACCCTGCTGTCTGGAATATCAAGTGTGTCAGGAAGCTGGGAATTTCAGATCCTTTAGGTTAGAGCACATTAATGATGCCCTGCAGTACATTTTCCTGGGGTAAAGAGGGCATTTTTGGCTGCCACTGTTCTGACACCGGCATGTGTTAATGACCCATCCATCAGGCGCTCTGGAGGGAGCCTTTCCCTGCTTTTTTCTCTGGTCTGCCTAAGAGCGTGTGCTGCGAGTGTGCCGTCCGCACATCCGTCTTTCCAAGTGAGGATTCAATTGGCCGCTGCTATATTGTAATTATTATTTTAATGTACTTGCAGGAACGTATGACCTTGCGTGTCCCTGTTCATGCTCATAGGAAACAGGCAGTTTAAGGTGCAGAAAAACTTTCGGGAGGGCTTCTGGTTTTCACTGCCCCCACACGCTGAAGTATTTCTGTCAAGAAATACAGCCAAATGATCTGTCCGTTTGACAAGCCACAGGGATAGAGAATTTTAAAAATTTTGCTTTGCGCCAGCAGCTTCAGTTTTGCTCTCCTTTTCTAGCTGAACCTGAGCTTTACCTACTGAGAGTAGAAACCTGCCCCGTGCGCCCTCACCACGCACGGTAGTGAGGAAAGAAATGACAGTTTCTCTCCATTTTTCCTAATGAGTCTCTCTGTTCTCTTCACCTGCTGGAAATGCAGTAGAGGCAATATTAATTTCAGAAGCTTCCTGCTTTTTATATGCTTAAATCTGTTTGACTCAAGTCGCCTCTTTCATTATAACTGTGATGGGCAGGCTTCTTTCCTGCCTTCCTCTTTTACCCCCCATCATTTAACATCTATCTTTCTCGATTTAGAAATGAAGGAGATTCCTGCCTTCACTGAAGGATTTTAATTCTTTCACTTTTGACCTTTTTTGCTGTTGTTTCAGTTGTCCTTATTCCCAACATTTAATGTTACAGCACAAATCTTTATAGTAAGTTCTCTCTCCTAGGAAGGGCTGGGTGTATTTTTAACTTGTGTGCTCCAAGGCTTTCATCCTAACTGCTGTCTCAGGTGTTAGGAAACTAATCCTTACATTGTCAGAAAAGGCTTACAAATACAGTCAGTTAAGAGAAAACCAGAATTCTAGAAATAGCCTTTTCTGGCAAGACTTGTTCAAAATTTCAGCAGCGATAAAGGAGTAGGAGACATACTTCAGTTTCAGCCCCTTTCCTAGAGTTAATGCCTTTGCTCTTTGAACCCCTGACATCGCTGAGGGCACTCCTCAGTTTTTCTACAATTTATCTCCTGACCAACTGTTGCTAACTTCCCTAGAAAAAAATGGTAGAACAGGCCTAACTTTTTCTTCCATCATATTACACGCAGACAAAAAATATGTCTCATTTGATAGCAGCCATCATTTTGATACTAACTTTCCAATCTACTTATACAGCATCAGTGGTAATTAAAAAGAAGAGCTGCTTAGGAAGGTGCTTGAAGTAGGTTTACCAATATTTTATTTGAAACCTACAGTACATTTTGTTACATGACTTTTTAATTGCTGTAGTATTGCAATTCCAAACAACTATAAAATCTTAGTTTTCTGTGACATGCTATTTGGGAAGTAATATTTTTTAAAATAAACAGTGAAAATGCCTTAGTAATAAAAGCCATAAACTTCCCAGCATTACAGTGAGGGGTTCAAATATTCAGGTAGTTAGAGGAACTAATTTGAAACAAAGATACAGGGGAAAAAAAAAAATTAACATTGTGCCTTCCTGCAATGGCTGCTCTGCTTTTGAAATCTTGGTAACTTGAAGATGAAAAATCTGGAAGCCAAGGCAAGTTTCTTTCCAGAGCTACATAGCCTACTGGATGCCCCCCCCAAGATTAAAACACACTGTCTGTAGCACTTCAAAGCAGCTTCCAAATTATTTTATGAACATTTGAAGAGCACTCAGTAGTGCTTAAGTACTGCAAGAGAGGATACTATTTTGTGATCTCGGACATACATTTTTAATGGTTGCAGATTTTCTACCTCCTCTTAAAATTGCTCTAAGTAAGATACATGCAATTTTAATTTGACACTAAGTTGTCTGTGGCCACTCATCCCTTATGTTAAAGAACATCAAATGCATTCTTCTGGTCATGTGCGTGAGAAAGCAGAACCAATAAACTCTTTGCAAAGTGACACTAAACAATTTAATCCTTGATTCAATTTTGCTCTTGGTGAAAAAAAATCGGGGTTTAACAAATACCATGCACAAAGCAGTAATCATGCCTTTTTTTCCAGCCTTATTTTGTAGTCCTAAAATGGCAAAGAATTGCAATAAAAATGAAGGGTCCTCCCTAAAATCAGGACTGCATATTTATATTTACAATTTCATCTGTTCCAATAAATTTCTTTGTTATTTACCCTTGCAACCTTGAGGTAAAGCAGGTGGATGACAAGGAATGACACGCCTGAAATCTTTCCTTAAATGACACTGCAAATGGGTTGGCAAAGGTTGGTCCATCATGTGCACTGGTATTGTTTTATTGCAAAGGTGTAGTGAGTACTGCTTGTCAGGTGCCGATTTGAAACGTGGGTTTAAAATTCCCAAGGTAGTTTCCATCCTTGCTTCCAGGGGACCTCTGGCCATCGGATGGCTTTCCTCTTGCAAGGTGGCTGGTATCTACTCAGTGTGAGAAAGATCACAGCAGTAACATGAAGACACTGGCGAAAGAAATAGGTTAAGTTTGGAACTTTGCCTGGACAAATGGAAGTCCTTTCAAACGCCTCACAGCCGCACAGTTCTGCCCTCTTCCTAGCTCTTCCTTTTAGAAAGCAAATGCTGAGCCAGCAGGAAGCTCTTTCACTGGTTTTCACTTGGGTTGCTCTCTTAACTGAATATACACTTGTTTTCCCAAATCACTTATCATTTCAGTTTATTTTTATGCTGCTCCTTTAACTCCGAATGGTCCTGTCCGTTTGTAGATTCTAAAGATGCAGAAATGGTTGTTCTTACCAAGGAGAAATTAAAAATAAAACCCAAGTATTCCAGTCTGGCTGAGGACATTTCAAGTCTAACTAAAGGCCAGGCAGAAAGAACAGGGCTCTGTGGACTCATTTGTCTTCCGCCTTTGCTCCCACCCCGCCATGGGAAGGGACGGTGGCGCTGACTGTAGTGATAACTTGCCATCCAAAGAGAACACACTCTCCCGAAGTGATGGTGTTATTTGAACGAGCCATCGTGGCAGCAGTTGTTACCGAGTTTGCCGTGTTTAACATAAAAGAGGTTCCTCATGACGTGTGAGATGAAGAACAGCTTGCCAAAGAGACAAGTTCTACTTGCAGCAGAGTAGGAAAATGCAGCAAGCACAAGGCGGCTGCTGCGACGAGCTACAGGAGGGTGCCACTGAATTTTCTAAAAAGCCTGAACAGAGTTGGCAGGTTGAAAGTTGATGGAAGACTGGGTATGAGAGATTTGTTAAAGTGTGTGCATGCTTCACAGGGCTTATGTCAGAAAACAGCCCAGTGTTTTAAAAATTTGAGGAAAACAAGATGTAAAGACATATGTGGAAACTATTGCATCACTCTAATCTCACTGCAGAAGTGAAAATAATATTTCTCTTCTGTAAACCAGACAAGAACAGAGCATGGACACCTGCAAATACGGGTTATGCGGGGGCTGAGTTTCAAAATAAAAGTCAGTCTCTTGGTCACATATGGATTCACATATGGAGTCTTAAGAAGAAAACAAGGAAATATTTAAGTGTAGTATATAGCTTTTATAGTATTGTCAATTAGTGTAGAAGGTAATAATTTAAAGAAAATAATCTCGGTAACTGATTGCACAGTGAAGGGCAGTAGAAATTTTTGCTTATGAGGAAAACCAAAGTATACACTGATTGGAGCAG
>NW_010226389.1:27076-35684 GCF_000690775.1 Eurypyga helias
TTACAGTTCCTTCATGTGCATTAAATTTTTCTCACTTTTAAATCAGTGTTACCTGAGTGCATTTCGTCACAGGTGGGTCTTCATGGCCATTACCTGTTCATTATCCTCTCCTCTTCCCTCATCCTACAGCAATTTCAGTTTTTTGAATCTAAGGATGCACTCTTTGAACATTTGACATTTTGTACAGACTAATTTCTAGTCTCACCTATTCCTCACGCTCCTGTTCACTAGTCATCAGAAATTTTATTACTAGGGAAGAATTTCAGGGAAATGCTGTTACCTCTGTTCAAAGTTTGGGAAAAGAAAGCAGCAGGGAGATTTGCCAACTGCCTGATTTATTTCAGTGTAAAAGCCAGAAAAAAAACCCACTTCTTGAAGGCATGAAGTAGCCTTCAAGGAATCTCATTAGAACAAATGCCTTTTACAATGCCAAGATGTAGGTGCTATTTGTCACCTGTGCTTGGTTGGGACCCAAACATGCAATCCTTAACCACATTGTTAACTTTGCAGATAAGCCCGGAAAAATCTACAAATGCAAGTATGAGCTGTTAGTTGGCCTCCATAAATTATAGACTGTTGTGTTGTTATGCAACAGCTGAAGCACGGCTCGATTTACCTCTACACATGCTTACTAAGTCAGTCGCATGTGGATGCCTTTTACTGGACCTTGATTTTTTTCTGCTGCTGCATAAGCATTTTTAGCACCGCTCCACGGACACAATGTGAAGTGTTTCTTTGAAGCAGAACTATGCTTTGAAATGATTACGGACGCTATAACGAATTGAGGTGAAGAGATATTCTTTCTACGTTTGTTCCTCTTCTTCTCACAGTTCCTTTTTTCCTTAACATAGAAACATCACAAGTTGTCTCCAAAACATACCTTCACTGAGCAGCAAGCTCCCTAAGGCAGTAATTTTGCACAGAACATAGCAACTGCACACAACAAGGATGCAAAGCTGATCACAATTACTGGTTGAAAGTTTGCTTAGAACAAAAACCACCAGTCTATACCACTTCTGAAAAACAGGATTATAAAACTATTTCTACTATAAATTGCATTTCTTCACCTATTACACAAATTCACATTCCTGAGTGAAACTCAAATTAACTTTCAATAGATTTCTGGATTAGCTGCATTAATTAAAAGGAGCTTTTCACTAATAAAATTAGCCTTGATCCTCTAAACAATTTTTAAATACCTCTGCTAAACGCTCTTCATCCCAAATGACATTCAATACTAGCAATACTCTTGCTGTGGGAAGCCACAAAACTGCTATTAATACATGATCCTTATTCATGTTGTACAAAGAAATCCCTTATTTTATGGAATTACCTGATGCTTATCATGGACAGAGTAGCAGTTCACTTTCATACCACCTATGTTTAGATCTTCCCCTCAACTATAGCAGGGCCGTAAAAAAAGCACCAAGATGCTCTTGGTGCTAATTTTCTGTTCCTTATGTTTTCCATCTTTTTTGGCCTTTTCAGTGCGTGGTTTGGACCAGTTTACTCAAATATACAAACAGTCTTTCAGCATACACAGTCCTATACACGCAACTGTATTCAAAAGGCAGAGAAAACAAAACCAGTGTGGAGCGTGCTTTGAATGCTTAGGTATGAAGCAGTTCTAAAATTTCAGGTGAAGTGTAAACACCAGTTATTCGGGGATACTTCCATTATTTTGGAGACCAGGAAGAATCTGGTCTCCCTCAGAAAGTGTAGTCTCTGACACTGTGTAGCTAACCAAATTTAGCACCAGTGGTTCTGGTAGGTGACCACTTGGTCACCTTCTGAAAAATGAGGTATTGCCTACTGCCAAAACCACAACAGTGTTCTGGAAGGACCAAATTGCTTGATCTGCTGTTCCTATTCTAATTCTAACATATTTCACACAGTTCAGTCTTTAAATACATTTAGCACACAACTTTTAGTCTCAAAGTACACCTATATAGCTCTCATATCTGATGTAAAAATCATACCGAATTTCATTTTCCCCACAGAAAAGAAAAACAAAAATCTCTTGAATGATACCTCTGGTTCTGTAGGATATAATCATCCTTTTTAAAAGCTGGAACACCATGTGCTCCAATATATAACACGACACAGGCTGGATGTACATTTATTGCACATGTATAAACCACAATTTTATTGGAAAAGCTCATCTGGCAAAATAATAAGAGCAATGAGCATATTCATTTTCTAAAATACAATATTGAAAATATAAATCAAAATCAACAAAAGATATCCTTATTTTATGGTAAAGCTGACTTAAAACGTAGCCAGTCCAACATCAATCTTTGGGGGACAGAAAATAGATTTGCATTCAGTTAAAGTGGTGATATTAATTTTATATGAAAAAATCTAATATCCTAAATTCTGAGAAATAGTAAGTTATGGAACTAGCAGATAATTTCCTTTCTATAATAAGATATATTCCAACCTGTATGTAGTAATTGTACCATATATCACAAAGTGCCTCTCCCCTTGTGGATTCATGAAATATTGAAATTCATGGAGGTGCCTCAGATGCAGAAACGTTAATGACCCAGAGTTTGGTACCAAAACTGTATGAAGTTTCTAATGCCACGGAGGAAATGCAGTGAGTTAGAACTATTATTTCTTTAAAAAATGCTAGCATGACCTACAATATCTTTCAAACCCTAACTCTGATTAATTCATTCTATGCTTAAAAACAATCATCTTATGAATTATAAAGTGTTGTAATAGCACGTTTAGGTTTAATGTTGAAAACATTGCAATTGAAACATCTATGTTGTCCCCCAAAATCCGAGTTTGTGACTGTACCGAGTCCTCTCTAGCAGTCCCACCCTAACACATAGCCAGATTTAACTATTGACTCTAATACATTTTCTGTTTCATTAAAACATGGGCTTGCAAATCCCAAGTATTCACAGTTACTCCTTGGAGGTCTTTAGCACGGATTTGATCCGCTCCTGCATCATAACATCTTTATCCAGAGTGACCACGTTGAATAGGACAACCAAGAGCCAAGCCTTGGAAGCCAGACTTGGGTGTAGAGAGTTTCAACCCACTGCTGATGATTAGCCAGGGTTGGATGGCAATATTACTTTTACTGGGTTTTTATGAGCATTTGTAAGGTTCCTTAGGTCAGACTAACCAAGAACTTCCCAGGGTGTATTATTATTGCTTGTTGGAGAGATAAACCAATAGTTTCTTCATCTTTGCAATCTGGGAATTTCAGCAGCACCCACGAGTTCAGACTTCTGGCAAGTTGTTGGGAGTGTCACAGCTTTGCCAAGTGCCTCATATTTAGCAGTTTAATTTCACAATATTGTGACAGAAAACGCTCAATTCAAGGCTCTTGACATCTCAACTTTTCAAAGACAACGAAGATTCACATACAAGACTTTTTCTAACGCCTTTTCTCTCCTGAAAAGCCAAAACACAAACCTTACTTTAATATTGCAAATGACGTTTTTTTGAGAAGTATCACAGCAGTTGCTGCCTCTACACAAGCAAACTGTCAGTAAAAAGCTGACACTTAATTCCCTGTTGATGATGATCTCAAATCTCTCACATCCCCAGGGCTCAGCATCGGTTTATCCTCGCTGGAAGCCAGCCAACTGCCCAGGCAGTGCGATCTCTGAGGGATTTAGCAGCTTTAGTTTTGTGGGAATGTTTTATTCTTAACTATTATGAGACAACTGATCCATACATTCTCCAGAGATCTGAAATTTGTGGAGGCTTAACATAAGGGCAGTAGGGGAACAGGGCACTGCTCACACTAAAGTTTCTAGCAGTGGTTTTGCCTCAGCCATTTTCAGCTAAAGCACTATCTTTGTAACTTCACAGGAAACCTCCCTGTTTTATTCAGCACGGTCAAGTCAATCAATCAAAGATTCTAAAAAATATTTCCAAAATAAGATTTAAAATGTTACATACAAGCCAGGTGGCACCAGCCGTGCGTTCAACTTTAAAACATAAAGCAGTACTGAACAAGGCCTGTCAGAGCTACCTGGACCAGGGTTTACCAGCAGAAATTGTCAATGCAGTCTGGAAAAGCTTGGAAAAGTGAGCAACTGATGGTTAACCATGAACTGAATCCAACACCTTCATCATGTATAAAGGACAGATCTCTTTCTTACATCTACATAGATCATTGCTTTAAACACAAAAATGACCATAATGATCAGCAGATCCTGAGTCAGAAACCTGGGCAAAGTTCAAGATATTAGAAAATCTGCTTAAGCTGAAGATAGTGTATGGTTGTAACAAGGGGACCATGCTGGACTGAAAGGAGAAATGTGGGAAAATTAAGAGGTGTAATTTAGTCAAGTGTTTTAATTCCCTTCCCATGACATAGTAGGGATCCCAATGAGATGTTCTTGTGCTAGAAGATGTGATGACACCCACATGACTTGGTCCTGTGAATTTAATCATAACCATAATTTGTATTTCAAGTAAAATACCAATGATGATTTAAGATGATTGAAGTATTAATCTTCAAGGAAAGGTATCAGCAGTCATTTCTTCTGGGAGAAAATGGGAAAGGGGAATAAAAGTTTTTTATCAAGAGAAATATGAAGTATTCTTAGTTCCTTTCTTAAAAAAATCCTCTAGGCCTTCTTCATCTTTACAGACAAAAGGAAAAGGAAAGAAAATCTACTTTCAGTGTAACACACCAGTAGATAAAAAGCATAAGTTTCGCCAAGAATGATTATCTGCATAATATTAAAAGCAGTGTGATTTCATTTATGGTAAATGATAAAATTCTTACTTCATAATGATCAGAGGTCAGGATTTTAAAAGCTAGAGTGAAACTTACTTTCCCCACAAAACCAAAACAAAACAACAAGACAAAAAATTAAGGGCCAGAACCGAAGAGGAGATTTAAAGCCATATGCTGGCTTGTTGTGAATCACTGTTTTCTAGGACAGGGGTTACTTTTTGTTAAATTTTTTCATAAACTATCATCCCACACCTCTTATTATTTTCCCTATTTTTCTCTTCCAAATTCCCATTACTTCTTTCACCTTAGTAATAATGCACACTTCTTTAACAGAGTTAAGTTTGCAAGTGGGAAATAACGATCTGTGAAAAATTACAGGTAAAAATACAGAAAAATAAAAAGGAAGTTTTGAAGATGACACACTTTATTTTATTGCCAGCTGTCTTAATGCAAGTTCGGTGATATTTGGCTTTTTCCCTTTCAAGTCTGGGGTGCCAGAAATCAAAATCTTTTATAAGAATCTCAGTGCACATGTTATTAATAGTTCAGACATTTCTAGCCCTCATAACTGTGGAAAACCAATGAGGAGAACAAATAAAGTACAAATTTAAGGCTAAAAAGCAGACGAAAAAGATTATTTTCCTGCCAACCTTTTTAAAATGACCTCCTACCCCAAGGTTTCTGATTAGGGTCTCCAGACAGCTGGCTTCATGTGCCAGTTCTGATTGTCCAGTGGCTCCCACATCTCCAACAAGCCTCTTATGGACACTTGGGCCACAAACTCCTTTCTGAGGCCATAGCTGCTGTTCACATTAATCCTGTGTGAATTAATTAATTAATCCTGTGTGAATCCCGTGTGAATCCTTGCTGTCATACAACAACCACTTTCAGGGGAAACACTTCCCTTACACTGCCTGACAAGTGGCCCCGCAAGTGCCCAAGCCAGTGGGAGTGATGAGTGGTGGTGCAGCATCATCGCTGCTTCTGGAGTTAACGTGGATTTATGTTGGATAGGAGCAACTCGGTAAGCACGGCCATAACTCTTGAGTGCTTCTTGAAGAGTGGCACAGGAAGATTTTCGTTAACTGGAAAGCCTCAGCTACAGAAAGAAAGAGAATATGGGACCAAAACCAGAACAAGGTGAACTTCATCCCTTTGGTGTCAGATTACTTTACCCTTTGGTACCGCATATGCCTCTCCCTTGGCTGACCATCCTGCCGCATGCATTGCCTAACAAGTAGCAGTTGTCAGAGGTAGCTTTCAATTATTTTACTGGCGTAACTCAGAGCTAGATACCAAATGCTGTTACCCTCTATTGCCAGCGTGTTTTCCAACTTCCATCTGACAGGTGGCCACTGTGATACGATATATATCAGTGCATATTTCTGTCTGTGGAGAAGTCATGTCAGAAAATGAAGTAACTCAGACAGCACTTGTAGGACAGGTAAGGGCTACCTTTGCCCTTATCTTCCTCTTAGGCACTGAGGAGGAATGTAGCTTGATTTGAGCTCCTAGTTACATAGACATTAAGAAGCCGTCAGCCTGTGGGCCTTTCCACTTGTCCATTCCTCATCCATCTGATCACAGAGGGTGGCTTAACTGCCAGTACATTTTCTCCACACATATATATATGTGCATGTCATTCATGACCACATCCTTCCTAAAATGAGTTATGCATCTAAATTAATTGGAATATCTTGAGGCAGTTGTCTGGTCATAGTCGTAGCAGATGTCACAGGGAAGGTGACTAGCTGTACGCTAGTACATCAGGAGGTATCTGCATCGTTGTATTCACAAGGAACATGTATACCTACACACAGAGTACCAGTATACATCCAACCACATAAGCACTAACCTATTAGTGCAGAGTTCATATGCAAGATCAAATCCAGCTCATAGTATATCTCCACAGGGGGAACATTAGACTTCCCTTTTCTAGTCATAGGGCAGCGTGTTAATGCTCATTGAAAGATATTGCATCTCTGCCTCAGTCTGTGGGAGTTGATTCTCACCTCTGTCAAATGTTGCTATTTCTACTTTCTGCTTGGCATTTAAATTCTGCCTACTTCTGTGATCTCACCTTCTCTTCAGATAATTTTGATGTTCATGCAGAGTATGGAGTGAAGAGGTGATTTCCTTCTGGAAGGCCTCCTCCCTCCCCTTAATGGCAAAAAATGTTGGTCTCTAAACCCCTGGGCTACCTGGTAGAGTATCCCCCAAGATGGTATTTTCATGTCTGAAATGCCTGCAGCCAATACCAAACTTGATCCTTATGTGCAAGAATTATTTCGCAGAACAGCTCACAGAAGAACGATTAATTGGTTTCTACACATCCTTGTAGAGAAAAGAGCATTCCCTGAGATGTCAGAGGTGAAATGACCTGAAAGTCCCCAGGATAATTACTTTGCTGACATTTGTATCACAGCAGTGCTGAAGGAGCTTAGAAGGCCGAGGAAGGATCAGTCACACACATGATGGGTAACCCCTTGAGTTCTGGCACAGCTTCGTCTCTCGCAGTGTCCATTCACTTAGGTGTTTCCACTATTGCTTCTACCACGGCAGCGTCTAAGTTTCACACCTCTTTCTCAGCTGTTTTTATAAAATGTAAACTGGAGATGCTCTAGATTTGGACAGACACCTTGCACATATCAGTGGCACACCAATTAGAAGGCTGACTGAAGTTTTATGTTGCATGTTGTTTAACAGCCCTCATAGTCCAGAGGGATTTCTACCGTCTTTGTTCACTTTCAATGGTGTAAAGGTAGGAAAAGGGGAAGAAGGCACCTTGGAGCATCTGAGCTCGTGCAGCAGTATGTTTACCTCTAAAGCTGTGTTTGCACTGGGACCTTGAAAGTGTAGCTACCTGCAGAAAGCTTAGAGCAGTGAAACTTATGCATGCACACACGTATCAACAACAGATTGTCCACAGGAGGATTTATGCTGCTGTAATTCCACCAGCATTTTTTTCCTAGGTGGACTAACTAACTAGTAATCTGATGATCTGTTGTTTACACCTGTTCTTCATTAAATGCTGTTGGCTCTTCATGCAATTCCCCCTTGAGGGGGGATGGCATCTTTAGAGAACTCATATTAATCAATTACTGAAATCTATGCTCCCTTCCTTACAGTTGCACACCTTTTAGGAGCTATACAGTTTTCTATCAGTAGATGGCCATGTCGTTTTACAGCTATTTCCCCCTTCTGATTCATTGGATTAAATGTTAGAAAGACAAAAGATCGTAACTGGCCCAGTGTGTTCTCTTTAGGCTGCAAATTATCAGGGGCAAAGGAGTTCTATCTTTGCAAGGCATGCACACCATGATGCTTGTCAAAGCCTTTCCAAATGAACTTCATAGAAAACAGGGGAGAAAAGATAAAAATGTCTCCCTGTGAACAGTTCATACCTTTCCAACCACACGCACTTTCATTTGATTAAAATTATCGTGCTGTATCAAAGTCTAAATCAAAAGACAGCAGGATACTTAAAAGAAAAAAAAAATGCAAGGACCAATGCATTAATCATAGTATTTCCATCACAAGGTTAGTCTTCTTTTAAAGACTTGTCACGTTAGGTTTTGCTGTATGTGTTCAATAAATATTCAGTATTCACTGTGTTTCCTAATGATAAGATTATAGTCAAATATTAATAACAAAAATAACATTCAGGCATTCATATAAGAGGACGAGTAGGTGCTTTCAGATTCTAGGTGAAGCTTTTCTGAAATCCTCCTAAACCAATGAAAAATGGGAATTTGCTTTGGCATTTACTTTGTTCTGAATTATAATGGCAAAAAAAATTTTCAGGAAATGGCTCCTCACACAAGAAATATGTATCTGGTTGGTAATGTACTCAGCCTGGATTTGGGAATCCCTGATCTCAGATCTTTGGTTCCTGAT
>NW_010226389.1:35715-56226 GCF_000690775.1 Eurypyga helias
GCACAGATTCCATCTCAGGCCCAGAAAACGTTCTTAGGACAACTCCGAATCTAAGAAATATATTCAGAAAATGGCCTGGTGGTATTGGCTTCCTTATGAAAACAGTTTGCTAAAAGCTACTGGTTAGTTCTACACTTAGGTGCCATCACCACTTTTGTAGACAGTAAGCAATTCTGCCCAAGAACGCACATGCCCATATAATTAAAAAGCTAGGTCTCAATCTATAATAATGTCTAGTTGCAACGTAATGTTATGCACTCTCTTACATGATAAACACAGGTGTGTTATTCCACAGGAGACAGAGAAACAAATACGGAGATTAGTTTCTCCATTTTATTACATAAACTTTGTTTTAAGACCACCGATGGACCTGCCACTGGTACAAGAGGACTGGTTTGTCAGACCTTACACTGTGCAAGGGAATTGGCAAACACCATGAGCTCAGGCTTTTTCTCTTCCTCCTCCTCCTCCTCCCTCTTGTCTGCCACCCACCTGCTGCGCCAGTCTGGCCGCGAGTGCACGCGCGCAGCGTTTGGTGCGCCGGGTACGCTGGGGCGTGCATCACCCTGCCCCTCTGCAAAGGGTGCAACCTCGCCACCCCAGAGCCCACGCATTCAAGCTGGTAGTACGGTAGGTGCAAGATTAGTTTCCAGGGTGGTCCTGCGGTTGCTTTCAGCTGTACAGTCCTGTGTTCATCGCTGTATAGTATTACTGGGGCAAATTCTCATTTCTGCAGGCTGCACTTCTAATAATGTTAACATCCATAGTTTTATACCCATAGTGACAATCTTCATAAGACACAATTCAGGAAGAAAAATAGGACCTTTGTATCACCTCAGGTGGTATTTCCCACTGCCTTCAATGTCGCCATGTAAGCCACATAAGACGTGGTACGCTGTGCATTTTGTTTACGGGGTGATGCCTTCGGGGTGTGCGGAAGTCGTGTCGTCACATGTGGGTCTGCATTCATCTCATCGTGTTGTTATCAGCTCCCAGCTGCCAAATGGTGACAGCTGAATACTTAGAATAGACATTTTTTTTAAAGAACACAGATGGGCAAATAAAGGAGGCAATTCACTTGGTAAGTTTTTTCTAAGCTTTTCTGAGTTACACAAAATTGCCACTAACATGTGTAACTTCTATTACAGACCTCTTTGGCGAACTAGCCCTGTTTCCCACTCAGCTCTGACAGCCCCCGTCTCTCCCTGTAGGCTTTAAGGAACTCCACCAGAGCAGAGACCTCACCTGCAGGTACTGCTTTGCCATGACCCTTTCACCCCTTACAGGATCTGCTGGAAATGAGCTCTGAGTTTCTGGGGAAGGGGATTGGGAAGGAAGGAAGGGGGGAAAAACCAGCCCAAATTACATTCAGTAGATGCTAGTGTGACACATTACAAGATCCTTCACAGACAACTTCAAGGTTATGTTTGTGACTGACAACCAGCTGAAGCAGGCATTAGCACGCAGACAAGTGAGTCACACAGAACTCTCTACAGGAGCCCCTTAAACTGTTGAGTAAAAGTGCTAAATCTTTCCCTGAAATAACCCAAACTTCAGATAAAATATAAGTCTGCAGAAACCCAAACCCCTCATTTGTCATCTTTACAGGGCATAGCCTCTTGTGGTCTGCACAGCATCACATCAGCTGCAGGAAGGTGGTGAAGAGTCATGCCCAGTGTGCAACAGCCGTGCCTTACACGAAGAAAAGCCCATCTGCCAATCCCCTTTGGATTTGCTATGCTCCTAAATTACGCTCCTGTCTGGGAAATCTGTGTGTGAGGTGAATTACCTCTACGATGTCACGCAAAGCTGTGTCTGCCCGTCTCCCTGAAGGTTTCCTCGAGTCATGTTTCGATGGGAAATGCTGCATCCCTTCGTGGTGACAGATGAAGCCTGTTTCTGGTGGTCAGGTAGCAACACCAGTGCCTTATGATGCTCCCACCCCGTGGGGAGCCTGACTGGCGATAGGCTGTGGCTGCTTCATGCCCCTATGGCCCACAGTGAGGGAAACCCTACATCATATTACACTGCTCCGTGGAGTCTTTTATTAGAGGTCCTTCAGTGATTGCTTAGGGAAGGTTAACTTCAACAGCAGCTCGCTCTTTCTTCCCCATCTCGTTTCTGTTGACACTGCAGCAGGGACAGCCGAACATGTCTAGAAGTCAGAAGTGTCCTCAGTTAGTATCTTCTACCAAGAAGCAAAACTACTATGTTCTGATGTAAAGCTTAATTTCTGCTCTGCCGATGACATCCCATGGTTGCTGGTTAAGTCCAAAAGATTTATCAGGTGCTTGGAGTTGTTACCTTGCATTTAACTTTGGAGACAAGCATCATTTTAGCTGTTTGTTGCTGTAATCGGTCGGGTACCGGTGAACTGCCGTTCCGCCCCAGCTCTGCAGCCCACCAGCTCCACATGCAACAAGCGCTCTCAGCATACCAGGGCCGGGGTTTTAATTGCAAGACCATAACTGAAGCTCTCGAGGTTTCATCTGAGGAATTTTTGTAAGGGACGATTTGGGGGATGCTATTCAGTCTTGGCTTTGAACTCCCAAAGGGAGTACGTGCAGATTTTTCTTACTCAAGGCAGGCGTAAAAGCTTTCACAGCTTATGCCCGCAGGGGGAGAAATGTGGTTATGAACTGCACTGTACACCTGCACACAAACTGCTTTGTCTCAACAAACACAGCTTCTTGCATGACCAGGAAATTAGCAGAACAATAACTGGGAAATAGTTTGACCTCTCTGCTTTCTGAAGAGGACGCATAACTTTTCATTACCCAGCTATTTCTTCTGGCTCAGTTCCCCTTACAAAACTGCTCATTTCCTCCAAGTAAGGACAGTCATTAGGGGTAAGTTTCATACATCCTCCTGCTCGTTCCAATTTGCATTGTACATACTATGGGTACATTGCAACTTACCTGAACTGCCAGTTGCAGGCCAGTACAGACTCTGGGTAAAATTTTCAGAACAGTTTAGAACTGAGCATATAGAGGAATTCAGGACATTCAGCTCCCATTACTTTTCTCTATAAAAAACCCCCACCCTGGATCTTTAAGCATTTTTGAATTAAAATCCCCTTGATGGTCAGTAAGATATTGGGTCTGTAGTCACATTAGAAAATTTCCTTTGACCTGATTTTTATCTGACTTATTTCATATCTTCAACAACTTTTACAAGCCACACATCTCTTAGGTAAAATGCTTGTTAATTACCATCAGCTTCTTCAAAGGCGGCAGCTGCAAGTGCATTCACTTAGCTTTTCTATTTCTCAGTTGCAGTTTTTATTTTGTTCCCTGATGTTGTAAAGGAGACTGGTTAGGCTCCTTAAAAGATCAGCATCACAGATATTAGAAAGAAAAGTGATTTTAATATTTGTGAAAAGCTCGAATTAACAGAATTCGATGGTAAGGTCCATTCCACATTATTCGACATGGAAGAGCCATACAAAAGTAAAATCAAATTATGACTGGGTTTACACACAGATTGAGAGAAATGACTTACACAGGGTGAGGGAAATCGATTCAGAACTGGGTTGGTGTGATTTATGTGGGGATTAGAGAACAAGAGGAAGGAATTTCCTCCTGTTGAGTCACAAGGCACAGAGTGGACCCCTTCGCTTTCTAAACACCCTTTCAAAGAGGAGTCTAGGGGCAACTGAATCCACTCCTAGTCCCAGACTTGGTCAATGGTTTATGTCTAAGGGATTAAGTGCAGGGATCACAGCGCGGTGGTTTTGTTGTTTGTGTAACTTTGGAATAGCAGCAACTTAAAGTTCATTAACACTATTGAGATGAATCAGGAAATCAGATTCTGCAATTTCCTAGCAATACTTAGCTATCAGTGAATCAATAAAGATGTAACCAAGTTCTAAACAGCAAATTGTATATATGCACATGGATTAGATATAGAGATAGAAACATATCTATACGAAGGTATACCTGTCAAAATTTCTCCTTCAGTTCAAAGAAAGTATTAACATCAGACACGTTTGCATCTCCCAACAGGTGAGTGGTTGCTCCTTGAGGATGTTTTCAGCTCAGGTTTTGTGGAAGGTTCTCTGATTTCACAAACTTGAGAGTTCATGAGCTCTGAGAGACATCCCGCTCGGGGGGAGATGCTGAGCTCAGCTCGCTCAGGTCTAGGAGAACTCAGAGGGCCACTGTTTATGGGGTCACAAGAAGATTGACTTTAGACATCAGTAAATTCTGATTCTGGTTATGATCTTTGTTGGCAATTGCTGGAATTCTCCAATTGTCAGTAATTGCTGATGCCAAACTTCCAAGTCATCTCAGGGCTGTCAGGACCATGATCAGTTATTCCGTCCTTATTCCTCACAGAGGGAAAGTAACAGAATTTCTGGTATGCTTGGTACTGTCCCTCACCTTGGCAATGCAAATGGTTGATATGATCAAGGGTCACTTAGCTGCCAAACTCACTGCACAATGGTCAAGGCTTGACGGGCATCTCTAAGGCCCTAGAGCGGTCCAGGACCTGGGAAAGTGGTGGAAGTGCACGACCTCAACTGGCTCGCCTACCGTCTCAGTGGGTGCCTTCACTCTCTCTGATATCAACCACATGAAAACTGGGTAACTTTTTCTAAATGCAGAAAAAAAAGTCCCAAGCAGTTTGCATCAATGGGCTCTGTTTGTTTTGTTTGTCCCTCACAAGTAAGAATTTCCCATGTGGAGACACACATAATCCAAACACAAGGCAAAAGAACTAGCAAATCATAATTTCTACTTCAATTTCCCATGCTCATCTTCAACATCTCATTTCATATCTCTGCTTTTCAGTTTCTGCAATACCATGGGGAACACCCAACTAATACTTTGTGAGAGGCATTTATAGTGTTTTGAAGGTAACAAGTAATGTTAAGCACTGTGCCACCTCAGTTACAAAACTTCACCCTTACTTTCCTTTCCAATTTTCCCTCCCCAAGGAGAAACACTTTCATTGTTTTGGGTGGAGATATGGTGGATTTACAAAACTTAGTGTTCTAAGAAACATCATGCAAAGCTATTATGATTTTTTCTATTCCCCCATCTATACAATTATTCTCTATATGCCTTTTTTGGCATATCCAATAAAACTTTTAATTTCTGGAATGTACATTTTGTTTTACAGTTGTGGCACTTGCTGGAGAAAGCATGGCTGATGACCTACTAGCTCTGTGGCTGATTATTTCATCCAGTGAAACTCCAACATCTGTTTCTGTAATAAAAAGTCAGTAAAACCAATGTAAATCATTTTCACCTTCATTTCTACAGGACTTTAAAATGTTGATCACCTCCACTTCTGGTTCCAGTTCTGAAATGGGTCGCAGTAGCTGAATTGATGTTATGGAATCAGATTAGTAGCTACAACTGTCCAGAGGCCAATAGAACATGCAACATATGAACAATCCCTTGGCTTTCTGGCCCTCTCGGGTAGTCAGATGGCACTAGATGGGTTTGTTGAAACCACATTCAGCAGAAAAAACATTTCTGTTTAACAGGTGTGCTGGATTCAACAACAACATGATCATGGTTTGGTAGTACTATTCAGGTCATGCCTCCCGTGGAAAGTCAAATCTTCGTCTGGAATGATTGTGAAAAGATAGAAACTCCACTCTAATCTTCCATGTTAAAAAAAAAAACAAAAACCAAAACAGTTATGATTGGCTCCCATAATCCAAAATACTTCTGTGGATGCAAAACAATTTCAAAGAATAGCTGTTGGCCTTGGTAGGTGCTTGAATCAGTGATGTGTTTTTTGTGGTCCCACAGGAAGCCATCGGCAACATTCCCCCCATTCCAGCATGGGTTTGATTTGGCCCCAAGAAGATAGGAGATGGTTTTGCATTGAGCAGCACTAATTTTCAGGGAAAGGAGTCAGTGAAGGCCTGGTTCTAGGAGACCACTGGAATTCTGTTTCGTGGCTGATCTTCAAAACATTCCAGTTAAATTTACTTATCTCTTTTCCTTTGAACTATTTCTTCCAGCTCCTTCCTCCATGTCTTTGAGCTAGCCAAGAGCATCCTACAGTCATCTTAACCTATAACATCACTCCGCACAATGTGGAAATGTTGAAACACTTATAAAGTACTAGTTCAATAAAGCAGTTGTTTTTACATTGCTTAGATGCCTTGGTATTTAGCTATTTATCCCAGCAGCACCCCAGCTCACACACTGGGTCATAATCTGCCTTTTTGGGGTAGTTTAAAGTTGCATGAAGGAGGCTTACAACCACAGCTTCAAGGTATCTGCCTAAATTCTTTTGGTAGTCGGAAGCTCTTAGTCTCACCACATTTGGTAAGGCCCTCAGTTACTGAGGTGCTGTTTGGCCATTAAATCTCATGTCGTAGGTGATTCCCTTTGGTTATTTTTAATTCAGGACCCAGGTTGCTGGCTGGCTGCACAAGAAGCTATGGGATACAAATGGATAGGGGTGCTAGGGAGAGTAGGAATCACTTGAAAAGGTCTCAAAGGAAAAAAAAAACCAAACCCAAACCCATCTGGGATTGCTAAAATGCAGGCACAGCAAATGCGATTGTGAGTCTGAGTGCTGAGCAGCAGGAGCTGCACTTTTTCCTCCATTTCCTCGCATCACTGTGCAATCTACCCACCACTCCATCTGCCCACTGGGCAGCGTGCCAGAATTAGAAGAGTTTCCCATTAAGCCATGTGAAGCACCAAGTAGCAGTAATTTTTCATTGCTGTCCAGACAGCCTAGGGTTGAGAAAGCAGTCCAGGGCTAAGAGATTAAATTCTTTGGTCATACAGCCCTTCTTGGTTTGCACTCAGACCAGAAAACCTCTTAAAATCTTCAGTGAAGCACAGATACATAAACTCCATATCACAAAAAGACTGGAGCAAAATGACAGTTTACTGTGTTAGACAACTGGGAAGAGTTTATGTTATGTTTTGAAATCAAACCTCTTGTATAAATGTAGGGTAATTAATCATCCATTATATTTATAAACACTTTAATTCTGATGCCTGTAGAGAAAATTTACATACAATAGTCTCAAAATATGATGACCAAAAGTGCCATATCTGGTCACATGGAGAACATCTCCTCCCCGGCGTAGCTTGTTTAGTGCCTTATGTCGTGCAACGCTCCTGATGTTGAAGTGGCTGCACAGCACGAAGCTGATGGCAGAGCATTGCCACAAGGCAATTAGTACACTAACGCCTGGCACGGCAAATTGGAAATAACATGTCAGAGACAGCCTTGCTGTATTCCGTTTTTGCATTTGCTTTCAACTCTCTTTAAAAATGAGTGGAACAAAATCTATGTTTTTGTATATGGTGCTCATACCTCAAGCAAATGGTCTTTTAATCCTATCATAAATGAGTCAGAAAATGTATGTAAACTGGTAATTGAAAATTTGGCACTAAGAACATGAACGATTTTCTTTTCATTGCCAATGATGTGTCACTTTCAAACAGACCCAATCCTTTAAACATGAACAAGTCAGATACAACAAAGTTTAGCACCTGATGAGGAGTCTGCTCCCGATGGACCTACGTGCAGTTTCTGTAAGGGGATGTGGCTGTGTCTCAGTCACCGAACACAATTCCATGGTGTGTATCTGTTTCACTCAATTGTGAGAATCAATTAACACCAGAGAAACCACTTTTTGTGCAAGACTTCCGGCGAGCGCTTTCAGACTGACCACAGCAAAAATCCAGGTAACTTTGAAGTACAGGACATTTTTCAGAAGAGTGCAAGTATTGTAGTATAATAAGTACTGAGTTTTCCATTTCACCAACTACACTGCAGGTATGGACAAGGACCTACAGAACACACCTGTGTGTTGATGTAGTGGGTTGTGTGTGTGAGTGTGTGTGCATGTGTGTGCATCCAAAACACAGGTGCTGAGTAGGCAGGGGACAGCTGCCAATATCAGCTACCTATCTTCACCATCGGTGTAAATAAGATTTCCAGGGATGAAATTTGAAGATGGGATTTGGGCACATGGATCTTCTGAGGTTAGAGTAATTTACCTAGCTAAATAGCTACACGTGACCTGTTTTACAATCCTTAGTCTTTTTTGTGTGCTTGCATGTTACTGGATGGATTCCCTAGTGAACACATTTATGTTCCAGCAAGGGCCACAGAGCTGACCCCTACAAGCCAGTCCTGCTTGGGCCCTATCATCACACCTGGAATAAATAGCCATGCCAAAATACAGAGGTAATAAAGTCTTAAGGGAGTGTCTTAATGATTAGTTATGCTGCTTCCAGGAGCCACGGCTGTATCTGCATGGCACTACCTAGTACCAGGCAATAAGCCCTCTATGCCAAGCATCTTTGCCTTGCAGAACGTGAATATATGACAGAGAACAGAGATCCATGCATATGGATCTGAAGAATGGATGCCCAATATTAGGAAAAGGAAGGGAAGGGAAGGGAAGGGAAGGGAAGGGAAGAAAAAAGAAGAAAGAAAAAAGAAAAGATAAAAAAGAAGAAAGAAGAAAGAGAAAGAAGAAAGAAGAAAGAGAAAGAAGAAAGGAAAGGAAAGGAAAGGAAAGGAAAGGAAAGGAAAGGAAAGGAAAGGAAAGGAAAGGAAAGGAAAGGAAAGGAAAGGCACTGCAGTGTTAGTAAGCATAAGGACAAATTCATCCAATATTTGTGTTTAGCTGGACAACTACAAACACTAATATAATTCCACCTACTTCATATCCCTCTGTCACACTAGCATATGCAATTGGAGCTGCAGCTCAAGGTCAGCTAGAGAAAGTGTGATCTCCTAGATCAGAAACACAGGGTATCCTAACATTTCATATCCAATAAAATATTTGATGGTCTATTCCTTTTAAACTTCATGGTAGGTGGAGGATTGCAGTGTGTGGGCCATGCTATAGCTACATTAGCTTTTTGTATCAATTGACCCATGGTTCAATTAGTCTCCATTTTTGCACAGGGGACCCAGGTTTTGTTCCCACTATGCATCCAGTGGCAGTGTCTCTTTCTCTGTACCACTGATGAATTTCTATCTTCAACAACAAAGCCGCCAAAATGGTTGCCATTAAGGGACTTTGTTCAATTTGGTCCAGATTTACCTGCTTATAAATTGCAAGAAAATCTGACCCATGATCTATAAAATGATAAACAAAACAGTGTCAGCTTTAATTATAGAGAAAATTCTGGTAGTACATTCATTTTCTGCCACTCTCCAAAATTTTGATTCATTCCTTGTAATCTGGATTTGTCATCACTACACTTTTCAAGTCATTGTCTCCTTTATCTCCTCCCCATGCAATAATCTATCCTTGCTGCATGAGCTCCCCACAAATGCCAATAGTGTAATAATAATAATCTTTGCTCTCAGCTGAAAAGCAAGAACTAAAATACACTCTCAGGAATGTTTCTTGCAATTTAATTTTTGTAGCCCCCTGAATTGTGTTCTTACAGTTGATGATATTTGCTAGTAATGCCTCTGGGTTCAATTACATCTTTTTGTAATAAGCCAATAGCTATGCATTATCAGGGCTGTTTTTCACATACCCGATACTGTTCAGACTCTGGAAGATATACCCCTAGCTACTGTTACTTAAAAAGAATGGTGTCCAAACTTTGGCAGTCTCATTAGCAAGTTCCCAGATCCCAGTGAGCCATGACAAGTCAGTAAATATATCGGTTCATTCTGCAGCTTTGTTTATTATTATTCCTAGAGTGATGTCCTCTGCTTGCACTTCTGTGTGTCTCTGCCGCTCAGAAGCGATTGCGTATTTCAAATCAGCAGCAATGAAATCCTGGGACTGGTCAGCACTACGTTTATCCTACCATTAGAGGTTATCTTTTAGGATTCCGCTGAGCTCCGTTGGTTGTAAAAATGCATCTCAAGTACCACTACTGTTAAATAAAACAAGGGGAATTAAATTAAAAAAATATCCTCGTCTCCAGAAGGAACTCTATGGCATAGCAAAGCTCCTGCATTTGACCAAGAGTGTGTGAATAACCTATCAGTTTTGTTCAAAAGCTGAAGCAGAAAGGTAAGGAGAAAACTAAGGAAAACTCAACATTTTCATGGACTTTAATTTTTTTCTCCTGAACAAAAAGAAAGTAAAAGGAGAAATGTATTTTCTCTTAAAGCAGGTGTTCCATTTAACTGGAAATAAAAAGCTTTCCTTTTGGGACAGTTCTGGGAATGCCTTTGGAAATAAAAGCCCAGGTTTTTAAGACAGGCACAATGGGTTTCCCATGGTTTTGACATTCACCCTGGATCACTTCCCAGCTCTGCAATTAATGCCTTAACCACTAGATATCTCAGTCAGTCTTGATAACTCTGATACCATGGTATACAGACATATTCACTGGCCACAGGCAAAGCTACAGGAACCACCCTCAGCACCACACCATGCTGCAGGTCTCCCCAGCATGCACTGGCAGCCTACACTCTCACACAAACACTATTTTCATCCTCCCTCATCCCACCTCAGCTTCTTGGGGCAGTTCAGCAAGGAAAAGTCTTCAAGACTGTGGATAGAAGAAGCTAGAGGTAGTGAGAGGGGCTGCAGGGAGAAGGGCTGTATCCAACAGCAGAATGAGTAGGGGAGAAATGCTGACGTAAAGGCAGAGCTCTTGGGCCTTTGAATCTGGTTCCCAGAGAAACATCATTTCCATCCATCCCAGGCAGCCTGATTGGCTCTGTTAGAAAGAAGACAGAGATTTTACTCCATGTGCTCCACCGTGCTCAATGCTGCATGTTAAAACTCCAGCATGACAAGTTTTACTTGAGGAGGCAGGACATATCAGTTTGTACAAAGGCTTAAAATCAGTGTCTCCTGCTTTCCAGGTAAGTCTGTGTCTGTAGGGCTTGTCCAAACAATGGATACTGTTCAACCCCACCACTCTTCAGGAGAACCCCGGATCACCACAGCAGCCTCACGTGCTGGCACAGTGCAGGCAACTGCACCCATCTGCATGGGATGGGTTCCCATCTGCAAAAGGGTATTGTCCGTCCAGCTCTGTTTAATGGGATGATGCTGGTTTTAGTTTTCTTTTGGTCTTCACCTTATTATCACAGGAATTGTTTTCTTGAACATGCAATATTCAGAAGGAAAATATTTTTCTTGCTTTACAGGCAACATGGCACATGTTAAGGTGGTGGCAATTTTCCGAAATGATGGTGACTGCTGGACTACTATTCATGGTAGTGTTTTTTCTGCTAAGAATTTGATGTATGGACATTAGTGAAAGCAAAATTCCTCAACTTCACAAGATCTGCAATTGCAGAATAAATGTTGTGAGCTACAACAAATGCTGTTATGTATCTGAGTCTTTTGGACCATCCTGCAGTCCAAATATAGGTCTTTGAGAAGGACAAGTTGACATACAAGTCTACTACAGAATTAGCTAAAAATAACACAAAGAGCATTTCTCTAGCCCAAGAATATTCCTAGCTTTAAAAAAGATAGATTATTAAGAACTAAATCTTTATATTACCATTTTGTTGAAAACATGAGAATATATTTGAAATAATTTGAAACACATAAAAGTAGTTTCACTTTGTGTGGCTGGTTTCTTTGTGTGCAATTTCTATGAAGAGGGATAGGCCACAGTCTTGTCACAGGCAGAGGAGAAGTCTGCAGGTGTTTGCATCTTGTTATCTGACTTGGAGTAAATTGGTGCCTCAGAACTAAAGCAAGCAAGGAGATCTTTTTTCCAAAGAAACTACAAAAGAATGAAAACTCCTGCTAAATGAGTTTCAAAGAAACAAAATAATTAAAGAATGGTTTAAGAGGAAATGACTCAGTAGCTGGCTAGATAAGATGTGGTCTTCTAGAGCCAGCAATTGTTTCCAAGATTTGAGAAAACCCATGAAGCGGTTGATCTGCATTGTACCTGGAAGGGAATTGTGCAAGGATGGAGTTCTTGGTATTGTTCTCCATGGGTTTGGCCAACATGTTCTTCTTTGCCCGTCTATAGCTACTTCCATATGTCTAAACTTGACAGAGTGGTTGAAGCTCGAAGCAGAACTTAGCTTTTTCCCTCAGTAAGACTAAGGTCTTAAAGAAAAGCATTGAGATTTAAATCCACCTCTAAGTCCAAAGACATAGAGCACTATATACAGAAGATACACCATGATTCTGTTTCAGGAGTGATTGAAACAGGCATTGGAAAGGTTGAGGTCAAGAACAAAATCTCTTTGCACAAATCCATGACTTAGACTCTGAGAGAGATGCTAGAGCAGTAATTGAATCGAGTGACATTTGTGATAGCAATCTTTCAATGCTGTTGAATTACTCATGAAATATTTTTGTTCTTGTTTGCTTACTGGTTTGTCTTTAGTTTAAGCAAGCAATCTCTTTCTATACTCACTAAATATAAGGTCCATGACTAAAAGTTAATTGCATTTTGCAGTCTTTGTTTCACTGGTGTATACAGCTGTACCTAAGAAAAGAGTTAGCTCACTTTTTTCACTGTTATTCTGGGCTCCTTACCAGATTGTATATCTAAAACTCCCACTAAAGGTAATACAAGGTGGGAATGCCAAAGAATATAGGATAGGGCCTTAATTATGAAAATGTAACAACTCTTAGCTCAAGAGTTTTATAAACCACTAATGCCCAAGGAAAAAAAAGAGTATCATGAAAATGATAACATTGTAGCATATCTTGTTGTACTTGAAAAATTTAATAAAAAGAGAATTATTAAAAAAACAGTAAAAATTACATATATTCTGCCCACACGCAAGGTATTTAATAAAGCAGATTTCAAGCTGGTATTCTGATATTTCATATCAACACAGCCACCAGTCAATTTTACTGTTATTAAATATAAGCCAGAGGGAAGCACTACACTTTTTTAGCATATCTTGTTGTACTTGAAAAATTTAATAAAAAGAGAATTATTAAAAAAACAGTAAAAATTACATATATTCTGCCCACACGCAAGGTATTTAATAAAGCAGATTTCAAGCTGGTATTCTGATATTTCATATCAACACAGCCACCAGTCAATTTTACTGTTATTAAATATAAGCCAGAGGGAAGCACTACACTTTTTTCTTCCATGTGCGTTTCTTTATAACACTTCTTTTTCCTCCCTCTCCAGAGGAGAAAAGAAGCTGAAATGAGAAGGGACATCCAGGAATAAGATGGGCCAGAGCATGTGGTGTAGTTGGGGTGGAGCCACGGTTACTGGTGCATACATATAACCTCACATATTGGCAGGTGAATGTAATCACCCTCTGCCTTCCTCAGAATTGTTCAGACAGGGGTGCTCCAGGGAATTAGTGCTTCTTTTCTGCACCAGTAATTGTTACAGTGACGATAGACCCTTAACACTGGTGGTCCTCAGAAGTTCTGGTGCCACCTGCCAACACACAGACCATCACCTGGACAAGACACTGTTGTTAACTCCTGGAGGCTGGAAGCCAAACTAAGCAGATGTGTAAGTAAATGGGATGAAAGAGTGCTTCACCTCTCTTGTCCCTGCCCTGTGGTTTGGTATGGTAGGCATGGGGCTGTGGCACCAACACCACAGCAGGGCAGCTGTTGGTATGCACAGGGGCTTCCCTGAGCTGCTGACCCACATTCATGACACATCCTTGGGTGCACTGAGCTGGGCAGGGGCACTGCAATGCCAAGCACTCACATCAGAGGGGCGAATGTCCAAGGTTTCAGATTCCAAGACATGTAATTCGTCACATTTCATTTTTGAAATTTTATTCCTTTTGGAGAGAAGTATCTTTTTTTCAAAGCTCATCTTGCTCTTCCAGACAAAGGAGGCAACGGCTGACTGAGTCCAATGATCAGAGGTAAGCTGGCTGCTGTCTTCAGTTTAAAACAAATAAATGAAAACACAACACATCCTGCCTCCACTTCCAGCACTTCAAGAGTTTTAAAAGGAGGGTTGCAACTTCAGTGAAGAGGGCAGCCAAACTCTGCATCTGGCCCACACACATTGCTCAAGTCTAGACTGATTGGCCCAGACATCAACACAGCCACATGTTTTCAAATTAAATTAGACCTTTTGATCAAAGAAGGGGGGACGCTTAAGCAATGTCATAATTTCTTAATTATACATCTTATTATTTGATTTGACTAAGATTTAACACAGTGACATTCAGTAATTTTCTGGCAGGGGAAATGCGTTCTCATTGACTCTGCGGCCTTGAGCTAAAAGGAGCCACAGATGCTGAAAGAACAGTAATAACAACAATAATAGTAGTAGAAAAGGCATCCTACCAAGTACACAGTTTATGCAAACTTTGAGGATAAAAGTGAGTAACAGCTGAGCATAAAGGGATGCCTTTATGTCATTTTTTAAAGTCAATGTCACTTAAACAATGAAACAGCTGACCTCTCAAACCATTAGAGAAGAGGAAAATACCTCCCTCTTCTTCAGTGTAGGCAAGCAGGGTAGCAAACCAACATGTAAAAGACTGTGCCATCCATCTGAGCACCCCAATGGCTCCAAAATAGGTTAAATTTAGTTGTTGTTTTGCTAGAACAATGTGGTTTCATCATGAAAGTCTTAAAAGTATAAAAATTACTAACTTACAAAACCAATGGCATTATTTAAGAAACTGCATATTCCATGCCATCACATTATCTACTTCAACCTGCCTTCTCAGGAAAGGCAGACTGTTTTTCAGCCAGCCAGCCCGAATCTGCTCATGGATCCTCTTCCCCTAGTGCATGGAAACAGCTTTGGAAAGACGTACCCTCTTGCTGGAATTAAGAAAAAGCCTCATCCCCTTCAGAGCAGAGACATACACACTTTCAGAGATGCTCATGTCAAACTCTTTTGTGAACTCAACAATAATGAAGCCTTTATATCCAGTACACCCCCACTACAATAACTGCAATTTGAGCTTGTTTATGGTGCACAAGGACCATAGGCTGGCATCGGGATGATACCTGTTTGGTTTCATACAAGCTTTTATAACCCTGGACATGATCTTTGGACTGAAGAGCTCAGACAGGGAGAAGAAGAGCATAAGCAAATAAAAGCAACTCGCATTTAAAGCAAGATATGTAAAAGTGGTTTTGGTTTTGTTTTTTGGTTTTTTTTGTGTGTGTTGTTTTTTTTTTTTGTGGTTGGGAACATAAAGTTGGTTTTGAGGAGAGCATGAACTCCTCGGGGCTTCTCCTGGAGACTGCCACTTAGTGTCTAAATGTCAAGAGACACCATGGCAGAGGCAGACACAGAGCAGATTCAAAGGATAGGAGACTCGCAGGTTAGCATCAAAGGAGTAGCATGGAGGCAGTTCATATAAATCAATGGGGTTCCCCTAGAGATTACAGGAAACAAGTTGCAGGATGATGGCAAACCAATGAACAAAACCAACAACTGGTTAAGTAGCATGTCAGGTTCAGACAAGGCATGGCCTAATTCTTCTTCCTTTCATGAATATCACAGCATATTTTTCAGCACTGTATGTGCCCCTGTGCTTGGTGTTGGTGTGGCCACACGATGAATCCTGTGTTCAGTTTTGGGTCTCTCACTACAAGAAAGACACAGAGTGCTGGAGCGTGTCCAGAGAAGGGTGACAGAGCTGGGGAAGGGTCTGGAGCACAAGTCCTGTGAGGAGCGGCTGAGGGAGCTGGGGGTGTTCAGTCTGGAGAAGAGGAGGTTGAGGGGAGACCTTATCACTCTCTACAACTCCCTGAATGGAAGGTGCAGAGTGGTGGGGGTTGGTGTCTTCTCCCATGTTGTTGAACTTGCATTCCCCACAAAGTCTTGCTGCAACTTCTAAGCCTCTACTCATCAGTTACATGTCAGTCCCGTTGCAGATAGTGCAAGAAAAAACAGTATGTGAGACCAGAGATAAGCAATGTATAGTGACAACTTGTGTGGGAGATGTTGGCCAGAATTGTTTGTTACCCTATCAAGGAAGAAGCAGCTTGTCAGCCTTCCTTTAACTACCTCTTTTATGTATCTCTCATTGTACTTAATAGTTTTACATTCTCTCTTATGTTCACATTTTTGTTCCATTCTTATTTTCTCCTATGCTTTCTCATCGATTGTTGTGAAGGAAATAGGTACTTTGTATTTCTAGAATTGTTAATCATACAACCATATTAATAACTGTCTTATCATTCCCATGAAACAGCACTGTTTAAAAAGACATACATGTGGGGCTGTCCTCTGAGCATACCAGCACCTGGTGACCTAGTCACACCCAAAGAACATCAGGATGCAAATACCCTCCTTTTCTGAGGTACATAGAATCACAGAATGGTTTGGGTTGGAAGGGACCTTAAAGACCATCTAGTTCCAGCCCCCTGGCCATGGGCAGAGACACCTTCCACTAGACCAGGTTGCTCAAAGCCACATCCAGCCTGGCCTTGAACACTTCCGGGGATGGGGCATCCACAGCTTCTCCGGGCAACCTGTGCCAGTGCCTCACCACCCTCTCTGGGAAGAATTTCTTCCAGATATCTAATCTAAACCTCCCCACTTTCAATTTAAACCCATTACCCCTTGTCCTGTCACTACAGGCCCTTATAAAAATTCCCCCCAGCTTCCTTGTAGCCCCTTCAGGTACTGGAAGGTGCTGTAAGGTCTCCCCGGAGCCTTCTCTTCTCCAGGCTGAACAAGCCCAACTCTCTCAGCCTGTCCCCATAGCAGAGGTGCTCCAGCCCTCTGAGCATCTTTGTGGCCTCCTCTGGACTCGCTCCAACCGGTCTATATCCTTCCAGTGTTGTGGGTTCGAGCATCAGACATGAGTAACCATACACCTTTGTTCCTCTGGACAGCTGGCAAGTCAAGAACAAACCATATGAAATGGAGAATCTCCTTTTTAGTATTTCATAAAGTCACCTGTCATTTTGGCATATACAGCAGTCGACAAGTCATTGGGGAAGAGATTTGCACATTGAACCTACATGGGTTAATTTTTAAATTAATTCCAAGGTCAAACCTGTACAGCTGCATCAGAAAAACACAGTTTAAAAATGAAGTGGAAACACCTTTGTGACAGGCAGATGGAGCTGATCACAAACAGTAGTTAAAATGAGGTGATACCACTGGATCACCATATACTTCACCATCATGTCGAACATTTGTCCCAGATATTTTGCCACATCTGTGTTTATACAATAGTTCAGTTATGACCAGGGACAGCTCTGGGTCCAGTATAAATGACAAGTTTCAAGGATGTTACTTATCAGTCGGTTAGGAACTAATGCAGTGCAACCCAGATATACCTCCAGCCCTTGCTTCCCTGCACAACAGGGTACCTCAAACTCCTCGAAACAGCCCAAACGTGCAGCATGCACTTTTTACTTCTTTTGTAAGCAGGTTTGAGATGAACCAGGATTTAGAACCACAGAACTAAACTAATCGTCCTGATTGGGGAAACACTTTGACACAGTTTCTGATTATGTGATATCTGCAATAAAACTAGGGTGTTCTCCCTGGAGCAGCAGCTACAGGGGGAAAGTTGAGGGAACGAGACTTGTTCAAAGTTTTGCCATTGTATTCTGTGTAAGCTCAAAGAAGCCACTTTATATGTGATTTACCTCCATCGCCTGCAAAGCAGGGGCTGACTGATCTCTTTATTGAAGGCATGAAGCACATCACATTTTTTGAGGAGAGCTAATAAAAATTCGGCCTTCTAATTAATACTGATATTTTCAAAGGATGAGGAAGAAAAAATGAGAACTGTTGTGATGGGGAGTGAGGTGGGGAGGTGGGAGTGGGGTGGGGGCAGAGTGGGACAATTTCTGGATTTAAAATCTCACCTTGGAAGGGGAATGAGACAGTTCCAGGAGCCCTGCCCCCAGGGCGTCTGCTGGCGCATTGGCACTGCACGATGGGTACCTCGCCACCCTGATCTGGCATCCGACACTGAGAGTGTTGGCAGCCTGCTACAGCCTGCACCCCCTCTGAAGTGCTTTTCTTCACAGGAGTCCATCAAACCCTTCAGTGAGGAAACAGAGAGGTCCCGACTGGGAATTCAAAATCTTCCTTTTTTTTTTTTTCCCCCAAATCACATTTCTTTTTTGAAAACAAGGCCCTTTTTAAAACAAGGCCCTTTTTGAGCACAAAACATGTCAAGAGATGCTCTGGGCTGGTCTCCTTCCTGGACAGAACCAGACACCAAAGACCTGCAGTGCTTTCTGGGAACAAGAGGAAAGTGGATGATGTTGAGGACCATGCAGTACCACTGAGCCTGCTGGGCTGGGGGCATCTGTATCCCTGGACGAGGCATAGTTGAACACTGCCAGAGTAATCCCTGTCCCCAGCTCAGTTCTGGGAACCCTCCACTGACCTATAAGGTAGTTACCTTATCCCCCTAACTGCATAAATACAGGGAGGTCAGAGCAGCAATCAAAGTCCCCTGCTATCTGTTTTCCTCTGCATAAATCTAGTTACAGCAACAGAAATTTACTTCAAAGGAAGTTGGCTTAAAACCGAAGAACAACTTGTAAACCTGCATGACCAAGCACCATCTGGCAACTCTTGTCATAACAGAGCTATTGTTTGTTTAGGTAGATTTCTTCTAGGGTTTTAATTACACAGCAGGAAGCAGCACCCCTGCAAAGAAATCCCTTGACCTCAACTGCTGCAGATGTGAGCTTCTCCTTTTCTACTTTATTGGGAAACACGTCAATTACAAAACAAGCAAATAGGTTCTGAGTGCTTTAACATAGATGTTAATCTAGCAAAAGAGTTTTTATGTCATTTCTTAATTTCCTGTCTTAGGCCTGGCTGAGAAGGGAATGCAATCATTTTGTCTTTCATAATTTTAAAGTTCGGATAGGGAAATGGTTCAGATACGCTTTCGACCCAAGGAGGAACTACTGGTCAGTAGGGTTCTTCCACAATAAAATCTAATGCTGTGGGTCGATTTTTACCTTGTTTTTTAATTCACAAAACCATTAAGACTTTAAATGTATGTAACATATACTAACCCCAGTGATAAAGTGAGTTATTCTCTGCAAAACAAGACTCGCTCTGGTAGAACGCCTTTAGTACAGGTAGAATACTCCTGCTGTACTGCTGCAAGTTGTCACAGTCAAACAGTACTAACTGGAAAATGTGCTATTCCTAGCCGAGAGCTCTTTGGTATAAATTTTGAATATTACCACTACAGAGAGAGAGGATGACAATGCTAAAAGCAATTCTCCTATTTTCCTTCTCAGGATTTCATTTGAGGTTGTAAGACAATCTGGATGTAACACACTGAATATTGGTCAAGCCTATAAGGAGTCTTGGTAGCATATGCTAGGTTCTTTCTTTGCTTTTTGGTGCCTCCTGAAGCTTTCTAAGTTCAAACAAACACAAGTAGTGTTTAGCTTTGCAGCACAGTGTCTTGCATAGCGGAGCCTTTGTCATCCTTCATCTCTTTTACTGAGCATGAAGAACAGCTGGAAGTAACCAGGCACACATCTTCAGTGCCTGGCCCTGAGTCATGCTCAGGACCACAGTTGCCCGGGACTGACCCAGGCCAGAATCAGTCCCAAGACTGCTAAGGCTTATCCAAACTCCATTATCAGAAGGTATTTTTAAACCATGTTATTATTAGAGATCCTGTTATTTTTCTGAATCTAGACATCAAAGAGTCTTATTAGGATGTCTAATCATTGTCTTGGCCAACACATCACTGTCATTGATGGCATCCTTAAATGACCTGGAACGTATTAGCATTCTGAAATTATGCTCCTTGCTGGATCTTTGCCAAAGAATAAAGCAGTCTGTGGTGAGGATTTATGACTTCCTTTCCATCCGTCTCACACCTCCTGTATTAACTGTCTGTATGCCACAGGCCTGTTTGCCAATTAACCCCTATCCACCATGAAAAAGTAATAATTAAATGTGATCAAGATGAACATCTGATCGTAAACAGACACAGTTTTCAGTAGTAATAATAGGCAGTACAATAAAAGTAAAGACAGGAGTAACAATCATAGAGCATAACTTTTTCTATAAGAAGCATAGAAATAATCTAAGCAAACTTTTGCTGGGCTGCAATGGTGAGTGTTTTATTTGGAAGAAAAGGAAAGAGAAGTATGAATAAACTGTGCAATAAGTCTGCCTGCGCTGAACAGAAGTGCCACAAGAGGAATATATCACAGCAAATCATGACATAACATGATTTTATGTGAAATGAATCAGGCAGTACCTGCCTATGTCATTACACATAGAAGAAGGAGCTCTTCAGGCCATGCTGTTTGAGTCTGACAGGCTGGATTCATTACTTTCAAATCAGAGAAAGGAAAAAAATAATTAAGCCCCAAATTTTGACCCATAAACAACTCCCAAACATTATGGTATTCTTTTTTTTCAGTTCACAACCAAAGTGAGGATTTTTTTGCATAGTTCTTATTCATATGAAAAATAAACCCATAAAATTGTTAGGCAATTCAGCCGCTAAGGGCCCTTTTCTGTTTAACTTAACATTACTGTCACTTCTAACCTCTTTAGAGGCAAAAAAAAAAAAAAAAGAAAAAAGATTGGTTCACGCTCTCTTGTCTCTGGCTTTTATACGTGGAGCCCATGTTTGAGACAGGACAAGGTATGGTCCATCCCATCCCATCCCATCCCATCCCATCCCATCCCATCCCAT
>NW_010226389.1:56257-71811 GCF_000690775.1 Eurypyga helias
ATCCCATCCCATCCCATCCCCCCTACTTCAGCCTGTCCTTATCACACCTTGTCACAGGAATCACTCTGTAGATCAAACTCAGCCCCTCTTTGAAACTTGTTTTACCAGCTGCTACTCACAGCTGGTGAGTCCCTAACCCATTATCAGCTGTGCCTGGGCTTTACCATATGCAAGCTGTCAGCTGGTTACACTGCCTGAACACCTATTATATGCAGGACACAGCAATTGTTTGTTTTTTTTTGTTTTTTTTTTTTTTTAAAAAAAGGCTTCAGATTTTGCATTTAGAGCTGATGCACTTACGTTTCATTTAGACTTTTTTTCCCCAAACAGATAGTTCTTGAAAAATAACTGAAATTTCCCTTTGATACCATGAAAATGTCTCACAACCCACAGGAAAAATATTTAAACTTCTTTTGCTTTTTCCTTAACTGAAGTGGTTTGGGATTTGAAAACCAGAATTTGAACCCTAATATCAGACACTTTTGTCAGAACAGCTCCATTCTGAAAATTTAAATATTCTCCTAATTTTTTCTCGTGGAACAATGTATGACCACAAGAGTTTGCTCATAATTTATTCTCACTTCTGAAACAGTAACTGATGATTTCAATTGGTTGCAGAAGCACGTTACCAAGGAGTAAAGTTAAAGCTGTATTAGATAAAATGCAAATATATGGCTACCTCCTGCACATCCCGTGGATAAGACGTGAAGGCAGCAAAGAAGGAAATTTAGTGTCCTGCATAAAAATGTACTTATGCAGTGACCCACACCTTCTGATCTGTAAGGAAAATCCTACCAAAATAAGGATGGTTCAGTGAACACTTGTCCTTTTTGACTGCCAGTCATAACTGAAGCAATGTTTTTTCCATAAGGAAATTCCTTCTTCTGCAATGTAAACTCACCTTCTTGCTTTGTGTCCTTCCCTTGTCCCCAGCCTGCAATATTTATATAGCCTCCTTACAGTCTGAATTTCCCATCTGCAGTGGGTCTCATCTAATTGCAAATCCAGATCAAAACACTTCATTCAAATTTGAAAATCCTCACTGTTTTCCAGCTGCCTGTTAGGCGTTTGCAACAATTTTAAGTTGTCCTTTTTGACTCAGTGGGTGCAGAATCAGTTGTAAAAGGGGAACACTGGAATGCCATTGACTTGTTAATACTATTTTTTTATTTATTAGTCAGTATAGAGCTTCAGACTGAAGACCTGATGGAGTGCAGGAGTCGTGTGCCAACCTCCCTGTGCAATGCACAGAAAATGTAGTTCCTGGGATGCTTTACTGAATTGCTCATAATTTTGAAGATCCCTCCAAGGAGTCATGTTTTTCTTCTTCCTTAAGTGGATACAGCATGTGAAGTAGATCCTTGCCAAGTATTTTCTTCTCTGCTCAACTATGTATGAAATACTAAAGATACCTTATGAAAATGGTTCTCTTGCCCAATAAATTCTGCCAGACGTTCATGAGTATTCTCATTCTCTGAATCCTAGTCAGTAAAACATCCTGAACATCCTGGAGGAGGCAACATGGTTGTAGTTGGTAAATGTTGTGGGTTTTTTTCAGTTACAGGTCAAAAGTTGAGTATAAACCACTGTTTTTGCAGTACGTGCATTGAGCACATGTATTGTATGATTAACTGAAGATGTCCACAATTCTGCAAATCTACCATTTGTTTCTTGCCAATGTGCTTAGGCTCTGGGCTTTCCATGACCTTCAAGAGAAATACACATCCTCCTAACAGCACTAGCCTACCTGACAAGCTTTATTCTATTTGACAGATAGGGAATTGAGGCACACTCAAGTCTGCTGCATCCCACTAAAAGGAAGGAGTCTGGTGTGTCCCACTTTGGTGCTGTACTTTTTCAGTGACCCATGCTGTCCCACTCATCTCCTTTGCAGTGTCTACAAGGAGGCAATTCTATGTGAGTAAACCTGAGTACTGTGATCAAGTAAGGCAAACCTTACATGTTACACTGGTCCTGACAGCAGGTGATCTTGTAGCTTTCACCCCTTCGAACTATACCATAAATTGCTGGAAATAAAATGCTGTCGCTCTTAAAGAAAAGAAAGTGGTCTTACTATAAAATACTTCGTACGGAGAGAATACGTAGAAACAACCCCTGTGCTGTCCTGGGACAGGGTTTCAGTTGGTAGGAGACTGCTGATTGGCAGCACATCCTCTTGAGACATTGTCGTGGCTTAACCTGGGCTGGCAATAATGTACCACACAGCCCCTCGCTCACCTCCCCAAATCCTCCACTGGAGGAAGAGAATCGGAGAAAAAGACCAGAAGGCTCCTGGATTGAGATAAGAACAATTTAATAATTGAATATAAATTAATACTATACAACCATGCCAAATCTCACCCTCGAGCCCAAATCAGCCCCACAGCAGAACGGCTGGCACTCAGGCTTTGCCTCCCTTTCACAGGGACTTGGCATGGTCGAAGGCAAGGCTGTTATCCAGGGTCTGCCTCTGCCCTCAGGTAGTCATCATCCTGGATAATCCCCGTACCACTGCAAAGCCTCAACGGTTCCAAAAAACAATTAATTGGGCATGCAAATCATCTGCCAGAGTGTATCTGCTTGCTTCCACAGACACAAAACATCCTTCTGAAACATGAGCTTCCCCAGCCATAACACTGATGGCTAGTGCTTAAGAAGAATGACCAGCAGTTTTTCCCATACGTCACATCATCAGGTCTTTAAAATCTGACCGGTCGTACCTCTGCTGGAATGTTTATGGGAACCCCATCAAAGAAAGGCTGGTTTCACTAACCTTTTACTGAAAGTTATAATATTGGATTTTGCCAGGGCCAGAGATATCAGACTTTAACTCAGTGGTATTTTGGAGATGGTTTTAGGTCATTCCTGGAGAAGACTTCACAGAAGTCTTTTAGTATTCCTTTCTTTTTAAAGTGTGTACACTTAGATTCATGGCAACCAAGTCACTGAGCTGGTCAAGCTGAGAAATAAAAAGTCATTTATTCAAAATGCTCTGAAAGTAAAGAATATGTTTGTCCTGACACATGATCTGAACATATTCTAGATTGGCAATATTTAAGGGTTTATCATAACTAATGCTTAAATTTGAAGTAAACGTAAAGAAAAATGTAATTACTGTTCTTTCATTTCTGTGCATTACTCATAAGCAGCTAAAACACAGTTTATCATCCTGACATTCTTTGTAGCATGTCTGTGCATAGGCTAATGCAACAGTTCTGTGGAATTTTGCAGATTACTAACAGTGATGTCATACAGGCCAGAGGTGAGTGAACTCTTCAGGCGAATATAGAGGAAAGGAAATATACTGTCACATAACTACGCCACAAGATATGTAAAAGTACAGCACTAGACAAGCTAGCAGTGAGGATGCTAAGGTCACTTGGCACTCCTTGTAAACCCATGCCTTACACCAACAAGACTACCATTTGGAACCTAAAGTAAATCAGTGATTTTGCTTGCCGGTTGGGAATTGCAGCAATTATCCTGTGAAGTGAGTGTGTCTCCTGCATCCCAGCATCATCCAGAAACTGACCCATTATCAGCAATATCCCGACTGAAAAAAATACATGCAACCATGTTAATATAGCTGCTTTCTGCCCCTCCCAAATTAATTTGCTATAACTGAAATTGTTTTCACTCCATCTGCCACAAACACAGCACAGCAAAGTGTAACAATTGTTTGTATGTTTCAATTAAATTGGAACAGTAATAACAAAATAGGTGCAGCATATTTTTAATTAAGTAAAAGGGAGAAAAGACACAATTATCAGAAACAATTCATATCAGTATTTGAATGTAAAGAAGAAGGGCAGAGAGAGAAAAAGCTAGGCAAAAGAAAAACAGGTTTGCCTGAAAGCATTCAGAGTCTCCTGCTCAATTTCCCACTCCCTTGCACTGCTTCCATGCCAATGAAATTTTGCTGATGTCAGTGAAGCCACGTTGGTATGAATATTAAATAACTATGGAAAAACCAATCAAGGGTGCTTTCAAAAAGTGATCATTTCTGCCAGGTTCTCAGCACCACTGGCTGAGAGAGGAGCACTGTCCAGTCCATGGACCTCAGCAAGAGATGCATGTCCCAAGCTGGCCTCTGAAGATCTAAGCAGCCAAAATTCCTTTCTAAAGGGTTTAGTTCAACAGTTTCTCAGGATTTGTCTCATCTAGGAATCTAGTCTTCTGTAGACATTTTTCCAAAGAAAATTTTTTTTATGTTGGAAAACCGGAGAGGCCAAGGAATGGGTCTCACAGGAGAAGTGTTGTTTCCAGTAGGCTCAGGCAAGATTCATGACTATATGGGATGCATTTCCTGCAAAACAGTCATGGGAGAGAGGCACTTGAGATCCAGCTCTTACTGTACATCAGTTAAAATGCAACCTCCTCTTACAAGGTTTTTTTCCATTCTCTGTCATGGTTTAATCCAACCAAAACCAGCATGCTCTCTCTCTATTTGCCCTACTTCTTTATGTATCCATAATCAAAGGAATTGGCTTTGTCTACTTGCCATCAGCTGAGTTGTCTTTCTGCAAGCCCTAGCTAAATTCGTCATCCTTCATGCCTAACAGTGAAAACTATGTTTATATGTCAGCCTTGGGAAAGGACAGGCAGATCTGATTTTTTGTAGTTGTGTGGTTTTGAGTGAAAGATATAGGTGTGGCATTGGGATTTTAAAATTAAAATAGAAAAAGGAATTTTCCATACCTGTATTGAAGAAACATAATAGTCTCTCTGAGTTAGGATTGCCTGCCTTGCATCTTTGCAAACTATGTGCAGTGCAAAGCATGGGGGTGGGGTTGAGTTGGGGGTTACAGGCTGAACATCCATGAGAAGGAACAGCCAGGGAAAAAAAAAATTAAAAAAGACATTTGCACGTGGTTGTCTTCCTCAGAAGCTCAACATTTCAGCAAACAGAAGACTTCATTTTCCCTCCAGCTGCACAACAATTTTGTAACTAAACCAAATCACTGTACTTAAGGGTGAAAAATGATTAACAAAGCCATTCTGCTGCACAGTATTTTATATTCTGCCTTATGTCTCCTGGGAATGCTGCCATGATCTATATTGAGCTCTCATTTGTTTGTACAGAGATTTGACAAAACAAAACCAAGCCCACAAAACTTACCACATTAAAGCTTATGGTTCCAAGAAACCAGCAACTGGCAATAAAGTGTTGGTAAATCAAGGTGTGTTCTAACAAAGCTGTATCTCCTTGATTTCTTCTAGAGTCTAGGTGGCAGAGCAGTTTGCAAGAATTGGTCAGCTCTTGCCAGTACCAATTCATCTAGCCCTAGCAAGAATAACTTTGGCATGTCTTTGCTTTTATTGAAGCAGGATAGGCCATAAGTACACAGAGAGCTCTGAAACATTAAGCTGCAAACACCAGTGGTTTAAGAAGAGGACACTTTCCCAGACCTTGAAGAGAAGGCAGACTGGAAAGTTATTAATAAGACCTTGCTGTGGTCTTGTTAATAATTCCTTCTGCCCTTTTCAGAAAACATTTAATTTCATTTCATTTCCTGTCTAAATAGATAAGTTGAAGATGATCCTTTCCTCTTGTTTCTGGGTCAGAGGCACCCTTGATAGCAAGAAAGATACTCATCTGAAGACGTTTTCTGTGGCCTCACTGAAATGCTAACAATTATTGTGGTTGCAGGGAGACACCTCTCCCAGCCAAGATCTGCAGCTGCGAACGTTAGCTAATCTTAGATGCAGAGATCAGTGCTTCCCAAACAATATCTTTTTATTTAAAATACTGTGAAACACAAGACAGAAGTTGTAATTTCCTCCTCTCTCATGTTAGAGTACTTGTCTTTTTTACCTCCTGTTTGGACTGGTGAGAAAATTATGGGCAGGTAGAATGTCAGTCTCTCTCTCCCAATCTCTCTTTCCAATCAAATAGTTATTTATCCCATAAACAGTAAAACACGTAGGGAATTAATCCATCACTATCAATATCCAGAGGCCTGATGAGAATGAGTTGTCTTGGTTGGTGAGAAAGACCTCTCAACAATGTCACCTGGAAACTTGCCTGAGCAGGTATAGGTAACTAATAATTGGATGGCAGCTAACTGGGGAATCTGGGGTGGTGAAGTTCAGATTTTTATGTTTAATGTAGAATCTAGTTATATGATTTCTGGGGGAACGGGGGGAGTAAGAAGATAACTTGCACAAACTGTTCTTTTCTTTGAACTTCCTTCCTTAACATATGTGTTATGTTACCCAGAAGGAAACACAAAATGAGCACTATTCCACAACACATTTGTCCTTGGGGAAAGAAATTAAAATAGTAAGATGTTTAACAGGCCAAACAGGCTCAGTATAGTACTGGAAGGCACTTAGATGTTACTGTCATGAGCAGGGGATAGGGCTCTGCATGGCATACAAAGTGGCTGGAGATGGAGAAGGGATTCCATTTCCCCACCCAACACTAATTAGTTCCTTAAACAATGCTTCTTTAATTATCTCCAGCCTACTTTGTCTCAAAACCCATTTACTAAATCAAGCTAACTCTCTCTGGGATGCTCTCCATGTTGAGATTGCTACAGCACATTTTATCTAGATCTGAAGTAGGTTCAGTAGGTTCAGTGGGTAGATTTAGATTAGATATCAGGAAGAAGTTCTTCCTGGAGAGGGTGGTGAGGCACTGGCACAGGTTGCCCAGAGAAGCTGTGGATGCCCCATCCCCGGAAATGTTCAAGGCCAGGCTGGATGAGGCTTTGAGCAACCTGGTCTAGTGGAAGGTGTCCCTGCCCATGGCAGGGGGGTTGGAACCAGATGGTCTGTAAGGTCCCTTCTAACCCAAACCATTCTGTGATTCTGTGATTCTCCTAGAACATTACAGAAGCTGTTTGAGGCTGGTTATGACTCAGATAAGGGCAGAGGATGAGAGGTTCTTCATTCTTAACAGAATGGACTGGAGGTGAGACAGAATCAGTCTTCATCACAGGTTCAGAAGAGTTACAGCTTCACAAAGTCATGCTTGGATTGACCTCCTGTGTGTCTGTAAGCTCTGGGGATGATTCTAGGTGAAAAATTCCCACTAGATTTGTGATATAAATGTTTTATGTTTTCTGTATCACAATGTATCTAAAGGCAGGACTACAGCTTTAGGACTTGTTGAACAACATGGAACTGTTCAGCAGTTTGGGAAATTTTGGTATTGCTGTCTGTCAACTATAACATGCTATAAATTAATTGATCCTCATAAGAATGTTGTGTCTCATACCACATGATATGAAAGATCATAGAATCATATACTATCTCGTTGGAAGGGACCCATAAGGATCATCAAGTCCAGCTCCCTGTTCCTCACAGGACTTCCTAAAACTAAACCATATGACTAAGAACATCGCCCAGATGCTCATTCAGCTCTGACCGGCTTGTTGCCGTCACCACTTCCCTGGGGAGCCTGTTCCAGAAACTGGACATCTTGTCAGTGAAGAATCTTTTCCTATTGTCCAATCTGAACTTCCTCTGACACAGATTCATTCTATTTCCTCATGTCCTGTCACTGGTCACCAGAAGGAGGAGATCAGAACCTCCCCCTCCGCTGCCCCCCTTGAGGAAGGTGTAGACTGTGACAAGGTCAACCCTCAGCCTTCTCTTCTCCAAACTGGACAAGCAAACTGACCTCAGGCACTGCTTTTAAGTCTTGACCTCAAGGCCTTTAACACTCTTGGTCATTATCCTCTCGACACATTCTAATACTTTGATATACTTCTTATACACAGGCACCCAAAACTGCACAGAGTATGTGAGGTGGGGCCACACCAATGCAGTGTAGAGTGCGGCAATCACCTCCCTTGACCAGCTAGTGATGCTGTGCTTGATACACCCCAGGACACGGTTGGCCCTTTGGCTGCCAAGATATACTGTTGACTTGTATTCAACTTGCCATCAACCCAAATCCCTGAAATCTCTTTCTGTGGTGGTGCACTCCAGCTTCTCGTCTCCCAGTTTGTACATATAACCAAGATTACCCCGTCCCAGGTGCAGAATCTGGCTCTTGCTCTTGTTAAATTTCATGTAGTTGCTAATTGCCCAGCTCTCTAGTCTTCCCAGATCTCCCTACAAGGCTTGTCTCCCCATGAGGGAGTTCACTGCTCCTCCTAGTTTAGTATTATTAGCAAACTTAATGTGCTTTTGATTCCTGCATCCATATAATTTATAAAAAACATTAAAGAGATCTGGGCCAAAAAAAAAAAAAAGGTGTGTTCCCTTCACTTTTCTGTTAAATTTTCCTTGTATGGTCAAGAACTTTTATTTCTTCCTATTGTGTAAATACATAATCTTCAATTAACAGAAGAATGTTCAATATATTAGCATTTGTAATATATTATAAAAAACTCCCCTGGAAATCTTAAATGAGATCCAGGTAATGGACACCAATAAAGTTTAATTTCTAAGGCTGTACAAGAGCTACTGTCCAGGGCACAATGATTTTGGCCAGTTTGCCTATCGTCCCTGCATATCCATAGCTGGGATTAGCCCATTACTATGTATAACAATTCCTGCAGTCAAAAAGAATGGGGTTTTCTACTTCATTCTACAGAATCATAAAATAATGCTTGACCCAAGTAGATCATAGCTGTTCTGACCTCCTAACCTTGGCTTTACTTTTTATGTTTAACAGTTTTAACACTGCATTTGTCTCCCCTGTTCCGTAAGTCTTTTAATCTACATAAAAAAACTATGAAGACAAACACAATACAGAAGTTCCTTGTCCTCTTTCCTGACCACAGCAATATGGAACCTTTTACCTGATTTTTAATTTTAGCTCAATCACAGTCACCTTCTGAATTCTATTTTTAAACAGAATGGTAAGGTTAATGTTGCAATGTTATACTACTGCCTAGTCTGCTGCTTTTCAGCATTAGTGAAATACTGCTTCTAATAGTCATGTAACGTCACTACCTTTGTCCCTCATGCAGTCCAGCTTCAAAGGGAAATAAAACCAGGGTTTTTTGCTTGCCAGAGCCTATGGTTTTATTATTAACAATTTCATGTTAAATTATAACCTTCTGAACTGGAAATATCTTGCTCAGCAAAAACAGAAATAAAGAATTAGCAATACCAGAACAGAATCTAAAAATCAAGGCCCCATAACAAGCAATGATTTGGTACATAAATGAAGATAGGTTCTAACCTTCTGGAGACATTACAGGAAGAAATGGGGAGAAAGGAAGGACAACACAGAGAAATAAAGGAGGTTGGCCATGCAATTATTTACAGAACTTGGGTCTTCGAGACCTAATTGACTGATTTGCTAGCCTGAAATCTGAAGTCATCTAAAGTCAGTTTTATGCTCACAAAGCAAAGCAAAGTGAAAATTGAGTGAAAAGATGAATATATGAAAACACAATGTGGCCTTTTTCTTACAAACAAGAGGGTGTTTTTCCTGCCCCAGTAAAGAATCTGAGAACAGGCAGCCCAGGCAGGAGGCATTGGACAGGCCTCAGTATGTAGAGTGCAGTTGGAAGCTTCTCATGGAGTATGTGATGTTATCTTGTTGAGACTCTACTGTACAAGAAGAATTCTCTGATATATATTTAAAGTAAAAACTTTAAAAAACCTCTAAGGCACCAAACTGTCTGCTTATTCCAAGTACATTGTGCCCATGATCCCTCAGGCACTTCAAACACTGATCATCACAACACATGACAAGGAAGTACTGAGATCAGAGAATCACAGAATCATTTAGGTTAGAAAAGACCCTTAAGATCATCGAGTCCAACTGCAAACCTAACACTGCCAACCCCCCCACTAAACTGTGTCCCTAATCGTCACATCTACACAACTCTGGAATATCTCCATGGGTGGTCATTCAACCCACCCCAATCCCGGGCGGCCTGTTCCAATCTTTGACAACCCTCTCAGTGAAGAAATTTTTCCTACTAGGCAAACTCAAGATCCCCCGGCACAACTTGAGGCCATTTCCTCTTGTCCTATCACTTCTCTCTTGGGAGAAGAGACCAACAAATGCCTCTCCCCCTCCTCTCCTCCCCCTTCCCCCACAACCTTGGTTCAGGTAGTTGTAGATAACAATCAGCAGGTGTCCCCTCTGCCTTCTCTTCTCCGGGCTGAACAACCCCTGTTCCCTCAGCTGCTCCTCAAAAGACTGCTTCTCTTGACCCTTGACCAGCTTTGCTGCTCTTCTCTGGACACACTCCAGCAACTGAATGTCTTTCTTGGAGTGACGGGCCCAAAACTGAACACAGGATTTGAGGTGCGACCTCACCAGTGCCGAGCACAGGGGCATATATTCATGATACATCCAGAAACTGAGGCACAAAAAATCTTGGGAAAGGATCTTCAGAGGGATACATCTCTAAAATTCAGATTTCAAACACATTTGCTCAGCTGTTACATTTGCAGACTGCTTGAAAGCAAATGCTGAATAATGGCTATACTGGTAGACTGGACACTTCCTAGAGTAGCCTGAAAGTTATTAAGAATTGATGCTGAAGAAAGGACTCAGAACTGTGGAGATGACATTAAGAGCTTTGAGTAAACCCAAGGCTTATTTGGCAGTTTTCAGTTTACACCTCGTGCAGATAAAAAAGCAATATTCTATATTTTCTTTGATTCCATAGTCTGCCACAGGCCAAATTTGCCTTTCTAGGTTCCTGGACTGCTGCTGATCACTGATCTAAACCAAAAATATGTTCCTTATCAGCTTTTTCGCTGTTGATACCAAGTAATCTTGGTGCACTTTAAAAAAACATGTTTCAATATCATACTGTTGTGAAAAAGTAAAATATTTTAATGTCTCTAAATGAGGCTGGATTTGTGGTTCCTTTCTATACAATGTGCTTTCCAGAACGCTAAAACAACTACAGTTCATCCAAAATAATGTTAAAAACATCAAGAATTAGAGAAAAAAATTATAAAAGAAAACATTTTTTTTTCTGACAAATAATAGAAAAAATATTCACAGGAGACAAAGTGTTTGGACAAAACTTTGCTTTGACTCAGCAGCTGTTGAACAGCTGATGGAGCAATTTCACACTAAGCTATGAATAAAGAACCAATGACTAAGGAATTTCACTGTTTCCGTGGCTTCACAGCAAGGTCAGTGTACTTCTTTCCAATGACTGACCTTGGGACCACAGAGAGAAGGCATTTGTAGCTATTTAAAAGCCCCAAATACCTAAATGCTGTAAGGGACTGACTCTGCTTTCAGATACACTTCTGTGATGCCTGTAAAACTTGTCTGAAATCAGAATTGGTCCAGAAGATTAAAAATCTCAAATAACTGACTTTGGAAGAGCTCAGGTTTTGGCTCTTCTTGTTACACTAACTTTCACAGCATCTGATTCAATGTCTTGCATGGTCTGATTACTTTAATTATAAGTGTATAGTGCACAGTCCTGAACATTCATCTTACTCATTCATCACTGTGTGAAAAAGGCCACAGAGATTAAATAATAGCTATATTTCAAGTCTACCACAAACTACTAGCTAGTGCCTGAAATGGTACAGGTTAAGCTTCCCTGAGTACTTAGAAGATATTAAATAATTTGTTATTATTTTTTGTCTTGTTTCAGACTTTCAGCTTCTCTGTTGATCTCCCAGTTTACAGAAGACAATTAGACTGTGTTCAGGACACTAAAGATATGTCTACAGGCTGAGTACCATCATTTAGAGAAACACCTGAGCTCAACAGAAACGAAGGAACGTAAGTACTAGCAGCAGTCAAGCTGCGCTGACCTCTCCCCTCTCTCTCCTCAACCACATTTTTTTCTATTATTGACCTTGAGCACAGCTGAAGATATTTGGTTAAAATCTTTAAAAAATAGACAAGGCAGACATACAGCAAAAAAACTTCAGCCTAATGTTATATTTGAGCAACATGATAAGCAATTGAAAACTAGGTCTTACAATGGGGGATGTTAGGCAATCTCAAACATAGGTGATGCCTATGATAACTGAGAACACATAGAGATAACAGATATCTGAGAAATTGGATTTGGAAGTAATTCTATCCTGGGTAACGCTTACTTTCATTTTGTGTCATTGCTTACTTGTTTGATGTTAACATTCAATTCGTTTTTATGAGGCTGTGTTCTCTTCCTTTCATTAGAGGGCAAATTGCTACATGGATTATGTGATAGACGATTACACAAGGGTGTATATTGGTGGCTCATGTTGCCACTGTGCACTTGGCTCTTACATCTGTAGATGGCGTGTTGTGATCTGCTCCTATGCTTCACATGACTCCGCTTAGTTTACTGTTGGAATAAGAGAACTGCTGTTTTTACCATGTCTGGTTACTTTTTCACATAAAAATAATCCTGCTAAGGATTGTCTACAGTACTTTTTGAATGACTCTATATAGTGTGGAGAGAGAGAGAGAGAGAGAGTATATATTGAGAGACTAATATTTGCTGCATTGGATTGTTCTGGGATAAGATAGTAAGTTCAAGTCAGATTTCCATACATTATGGATGCTTGATACATTATGAACAGCTTTACAGAATATAGCAATAGACACACAATACATCAGTCGTTTCATACGAAGTCGCCCAGCAGCACCGCAATCCTCTGCAGTGCATCTGTACTTTCAGACCCAGTGCTCACCAGGGATATGGACAAAACAATTTGAAAATATTTCAGTACAAGGTCAGTGCTTGTAAGATGACATATGAATACCTGTTAGAAAATCTTTATTTTCTTGGGGACCTTCTTCGGCTCGTTCTCTCCTCGGCCATGCATGTGTAGTGCAGGTTGAGGTCAGGAGAAACTGTGTTTTTTCTTATGTATTGGAGACAATTCTATCCTTTCTGTAGCCATTTGACTGCAGCTGAGAAGAAAAGGCTAGAGGGGTGTTATACTACAGCCTTGCACACACTGCAAGAGAAGGAGCTGTTATGCAGAGAGAAGCAGAAATGGCTTCCTGTTTTATTTGCCTTTTGGGAATTCTTGAATTAACAGATTAAAATAAAAAATGCAATATGGTACAACAGATAAGACAGTAAAGCAGGAATTCAGAAGATCCAGTTATAGCTAAGCTTTGGCTACTGAACTGCTGTGTGACCTTGAGAAAGTGGCTTATTTTTTCTATACTACCAGCGAAAAAATCCTGACATCAATAGAAACCAATATTCCTTGGCATCAGTGCTGATGTAGGGCCTTGTACAACAGGCTCTTCATCACTCTTAAGCCCCCAGATGTGATTATAATTCTGTTGCTAATAACACTGTAGCTGAACCTACCAGTAACCTGGTCAGTCTAGCAAGATTTCCTGAGTTCCTATGCCCCAACGTGCAGTAATGGATGTGCTTGGAGCAGGAACAATTGGTTGTTGTCATGGTTTAGGCCAAGCTGGCAACAAAAGACCATGAGACCACTTCCTCAGCCCCCTTCCCGGTGGGATGGAGAGGAGAAAATATCAGGAAAGGCTTGTGGTTCAAGACAAGGACAGGGGGCGTTCACTCACCTGTTATGGTCACGGGCAAAACAGACTCAACTTGTGGAAAACAAATGTATTTCATTAGCTATCAATTAAATCAGAGTAGGATGACAGGAGACAAAACAGATCTTAAAAACCTTGCTCTCACCCCTCCTTTCTTCTCAGGCTACCCGCTTCCCCTCCAGCGGCACAGGGGGATGACACATTTTCTCTATTTCTCCTTTGTCCTCAGGGGGAGGACTCTTCACACTCTGCCCTGCTCCAGCATGGGGTCCCTCCCACGGGAGATGGCTCTCTGTGAACCCCTCCAATGTGAGTCCTTGCCACGGGCTGCAGTTCTTCACATACTGCTCCACTGTGGGTCCCTTCAGTGGGGTTCAGTCCTTCAGGAGCAGGCTGCTCCAGTGTGGGATTCCCATGGAGTCATGGCCTTCTTCACGCACAGCCACCTGCTCCAGCGTGGGACCCTCCCCGGGCCGCAGGGGGGTCTTTGCTCCCCTGTGACCCTCCATGTCTGCAGGGGCACAGCCTGCCCTCACCACAGGCTGAGGGGAACCTCTGCTCCGGCCACCTTCTCCCGCCTTTCTGCACTGACCTGGGTGTCGGCCTGTCTGTCCATCCAACCCCTCTCTCCACGCTGATTGTCTCCAGTCTGTTTCCACTCCAGCTGCTGGAGTATTTCTTCTTGCGTTTTCCCATCTTAAATATGGTAATTCCCAGAGGTGCTGACTGGCTTGGCCATGGCCAGAGGTGTGTCTGACTTGGAGCGAGGAGAGCTTTTCTTGAAGTTTCTCACAAGAGCCATGACTGTCGCCCTTCCTCTGCTTCCAATCCTCCACCACAGAAACCCAACATGGTTGTGCATCCTTTTGAAACTTTCATTAGATTTTACACATTTCACATATTCAAAAATATAATGATTTGAAAAGAAGAATGAGAAATGGAGAAGGAAAAAGCCAAAGAGGAATTTGCAGGGTAAATCAGAACACTTTTGGTATTTCTGGCTCAGACGAGGTGGTACATATGCATACCAAACCGGTGATTATATTTGATTTCAGGTTGCATACCTTGTGTGGTTGATGATGCCGTGGCATTTTTATAATGTGCTTCATCAGAAATGTGCATTCTGTAAAACTCTATGTGCACAACTAAATTTCCTTAAATTCACTTTCCTCACTAAGTCAGACAACTCAACTGTGATCAGTGCTGCAACATGGTGGCTTAGATGGAGAGTTTCAGTATTGTGTAAAGCATGACAAAGATGCTTTCCCGACCCTTTGTAAAAGACAAAGACTGTACCAGTAGACTTATGTTTGTGACTGGGCAATTGTAGAACAGCATCTCTTCTGTCTCTATGCATTTCAATGGGAAAGACTTCACATAGGGGTCATTTTCCAGTGGTATGATCCTTAGGGAAATTATTAAAACCAGCAGTGTTATAAAAAGATTTTTCAATTTAGTAACAATCAAAAAAGCCCAACAAACCATGGCAGTATCTTTTTAACTGATAACTCTAAAAGCACTTGGTTCCACTATTTATTTAGTCTCAGAAGTAAAAAAAGAGCAAAGGCAAGCTTTCTTCTTTTTCCTAAGCACAATTTGAAAGAAATCTTGGAAAGTCAGAAACCACAGCTGAACTGATTACCTGCAGAAGACAGAGATCTGATGTTGGATTTCCCCATTCATAAATTTTTTTTTGTCAGGCAAATGACTTAAGCTTTTCTTTCTGTTCTGTTTTTTTTTTTTTGTGTTGCCATTATTTTAAACCAGGCATGTAGGTACTAGACCCTGGGAAAGTGTGGAAAAAAGGTACCAAAGTTAATAAAATACTTTTTTTTTTTTTTCTCTTTCCTCCGGAACTGGAAAGAGTTTTTGGTTTTGTTTTATTTACCTGTCTGGGTGGAACTGAAGAGGGACCATTGCTGAAATGAAACACATTTTAGAGAAGGATAAGAACTGCTGCTACATGCATTCATTTTGTTGGGGTAAGTTATTTCAACATGGCCTTGATGTGGTGATTTCTCTGTTTGCTGAATATGCAAGAAAGAACTTGTTGTGATATAACCTGGGTTCACAGTAAAGTACCATTCAGCTGCTCACTTACCTCCCCACTCCCTCCCACATGGAGGAGGAGAGTTGGAGGAAA
>NW_010226390.1:0-20975 GCF_000690775.1 Eurypyga helias
GACAGATAAGGTTTCCCTCCTTGTTCCTTCCTAATCAGCTGGTATAGTATTATAGAATGGTTTGGGTTGGAAGGGACCTAAAAGATCATCTAGTTCCAACTCCCCTGCCATGGGCAGGGACACCTCCCACTAGACCAGGTTGCTCCAAGCCTCATCCAGCCTGGCCTTGAACACTTCCAGGGATAGGATATGCAAGAACATGAGGAGCATTATAAACCTTCTTACCTTTGAAAACTATGAGGGGCTTTAAGTCTGTTTATATTTGGAGTTTCACCAGATGTTTTGGAAATAACACATGGATTGCCACATGCATTTATGAGCTGATGTTCAAACGCACACATGTATCAACATCTCCAGTTTACTGCTTCCATGTAAGTCACGTTGGATCATGGGTAACAGAAAATATAATTTATCCATTGATCTTTCCCCTTTTCTTGAAGTTTCTCCTCTATCTCTACTACCTTAAACTCATGGGGTGACTTTCCTCACTACCATCATTCTTGTTCAGGACGAGCTAGGCAAAGGGACCCATGGAACAGTAGAACAGCTTCACGTTGCTGATATGAATGGGATCTGCTAAATGTTTAGTTAAATGATACTTGAATGAAATTAAGGAAATGATCCTGGCAAGTCAGTGGGAATCTGCTCTGCTGGGTACAGGACTTGGAGAGCAGGGTGGGAGCTGCTGGTGGAGGTGAAGAAAGACCCCAGTTGATGGGCACAGCTCCTGGGGTTGTACAGGTCCACACTCACTCCTACAACCCTTCCATGGGAATTTATGTCACAGGACACTGGGCTTCTCCAAATCCAGAAGTGATCTTCAGCTTCAGGACCAGGGCAGAGGTGATCTGGGAGCAAATGTAGGTGTCAGCCCCATGGCTCTGGAAGGACAGCACACCCAGTGGGGAAGCAGAAGATGAGGATGTCAGGGATGGAGTGCAGAGGGTGATCTGCCTCTTTGGAATGGAAAAACTTCAGTAAAACAACCAGGATCATTAGTCCCTCACATACCCATGTGCACATGGTCACACGTGTATTTAACTATACAGAGCAGAGGTCTGTGCTTGCAGAAAGGTTGAGGTCACTGCCTGTTGACAGAGAACAGCGTTGCAATCCCAGTTTGCCCGAGGCAAGCAGAGACACCCTGCTTTCTCCCTGCTTTTCTCCCTGGACATTTCCAGGTGGTGGTCCATGGGACCCATAAGAGAGGTCACATTGAGGAGGAGCCAGACAACCAGCTTGGGAGACCTACTTCCCACCAAGGCCTGTAAAGGTCACCTTGATGGCTGTCTGTAGGGTCAGGACCCTCCAGGAGGATGTGGCAGGGACAGAGGCTGTGATGATGGTAGAGGGCTTGGTGCTGTGGGGCTGGGAGTAGGGAGGGAGCTGAGCAAAGACAGCTCCACAATGCTCAGCCCCACTGCAGATGAAGGAGCTGGAGATGTCATCCCACAGTATGGTGGGACCTCTGGGATGGGTAGATGGGCAGCCCTGGCCATGCCCACCCAAGGTACACAACACCCAGCACCGTCCTGCACACGAAGCTGTGGCTGCCCGGAACATGAGGCAACCATGACCGGCAGGACCAGGACAGGGCTCCCACTCCCCAGGAGGGAGCATCCACCGAGCAGCTCCATCACACCCAAAGCAAACACCCTAGGGACTGTCAGGCTCAGTGTCCCCATGCAGGTGCCAGGCAAAAGTATCCCCGGGGACAGGCATGGTGATGAGGAAAGTCCCCCTTCCCAGAGATGAGCTCTGGTCCCTCTTCCAGCATTGAGGCACCTTTCCAGTCTTTTCCATAGTTAGGAAACCTTAGTTCCATCTTCTATATGTTCTGAGATCTTAGACTCACAGGCAGGTTTATCCTCTTTCCAGAGCAGTTCTGAGGCTTGTTTACATTTAGACACACGTCTAACAGTTTGTCATTTAGATGCTTCCAGGAAGATGGATGTGTACAGATAGTCTGAATGGGTGGCCAGCCTGGGAGAGATGTTGTGGTCACCTACCTGTATCCTTCCATTCTGACACTCCAGTTGTAGGAGCTGTCCTACCACGTTTCCACGATGCCAATGAGGTCACAGCCCCTCACTCACGCTCACACCTCCAGCATCTCTTGTTTATTCCCCATGCTCCGTGTCTTTGCATAGAGGCATTTAAGGTGGGCCCCTGATGAAGCTGGCTTGCAGACTGGAGCCTCTAGTATTCCTCTCTTTTGCCTGCCCGGTGGTTTACTGGTGAGGTGATTTTTCTCCAGGCTCTGGGTGTTTCTTGGTGTCCCTACTGGTTTTGCTCCCCTCCCCCTTCCAACCTAGTTTAAAGCCCTATCAATGAGCCCTGCCAATCTGTGGGCAAGAATTCTTTTTCCTCTCTGAGACAGCTGGACATCATCTTGCGCCACTCAGCCTGGTGCCATATAAACCTCCCCGTGATCAAGGAACCCAAAGCTCCACAGTTCACAGCAGCCTCTGAGCCATGTGTTGATCAGGTGTGCTTTCCTGTTTCTCGCAGTGCCCTTCCCTGCTTCTAAAGGGATGGAGGAAAACACTACCTGTGCTCCCAACCCTGTGACCATTCGCCCCAGTGCCCTGAAGTCTCTTTGGATGGCTTTTGGATTCCTGTCCTCAGGCTCATCACTGCCCACCTGCATGCCCAACAGAGGGTAATAGCCAGAGGGTTTACCAGACCAGGGAGTTTCCTGGTTATGGATGGATAGTATCAGATGGATGTAGCCATCACATGCGAAGCCAATACTTTGATGCCATTCGTGCATTTGGGAGAAGTGGCAGGAGGGGGCTGTGCTGCATGTCTGATTTGGCAACTGCTTCTCAAGGTCTTTGGAAGAGCAATCTGGTCCCTGCAACTCCTAGAGGTTACTTTCTGGGGATTTTGGTAGTGGAGTCTGGCCTCCCAGTCTTTTCGCCTTGCACACCACTGTGATGTTGAGTCACAGTGACAAGATAACCACCACAAAAAAGGTGGAAGACGGCTTCTGCACACTAAGCAGAAGCAGAGGGACCACCTGTCCAGAAGACTGATCTTGTGTTTTACTGGGAGAGTTTCTTGAAGAGAAGCAGAAAAAGATCTTTTTTGTGGTATAGCAGCAGTTTGGTGCTGGATTCTAATAAGCAGGGATATGGGTGGTGTGTGTGCCTGTGTCCCAAGAGATACTCAGCAAACCACAGCACCGAACAGCCCTTACACAAGGTGGGATGACACAAGACCCTAGGATGGAGACCTGGGAATCCTTCTCATACGTGTCAGAAGAGGAATCTAATGCCTCCTTTTCTGTGGCAGGGGGAGAAGTAGAAAAAGGAACTGTTAGGCCGGATGTTTTGTGGTACCAGTGAATCCAGCCTGTCCTCTGTACTCCCACCCTCCTGATGCTCCAGAGCACAGTAAGTAAGATATGAATGAATTAAGTGTATGGAAAAATGAAGGATTTATCTGATACTGCAGTGAAGCTGCCCAGTATATAACAACGTTTCCCTGTAGACATAATGGCAGATGAAAGATGACAGAAGCCAAACTTATTGGTACAGATATTTATTTTTCCTCTGTTGAGATCCTGAATCACATGTGACATCCAAAGACACGTTGGAGACCCTCTTTCACGGAGCCTGTTGCAGGATGGTAGTGGGCATTCCATTCAAGTGCCATAAACATCACCCTGTTTTCCACTGGAAAATCACCCTTGACTGTTGGAGAAAGGGAAGCATATGCAGCCCAGGGACACAGGGATAGCCCTGGGTTGACATTACTGCACTGCCCAGACTGGAAGCTGCTGCTGGGGCTCCAGTGATCGGGCATCCTCCAACACCTCCCACCAACATCCGGCACCCTCCAACATCTCTGGCAACTGCAGAGTGCTGGGACTCATCCTGGGCTCTAGCTAGTCCCCTATTTGCCCAGCCAAGAAAGACATTGAGAGTGAATTTCCAGCAGGTGCACAGACAAATGAACAAACAGAAATGTGCAGTCTGACCCTTCCAGTCAGAGCAATGACCTGGTCAATTCGAGCACAGGACTCTCCTGCATAGCATGGAAGGAGACCTCTTGAAGACCAAGCAGCTGGATGGTGCCTCCCTTGATTTCATCATCCACAGGGCTGTGCACTCATCACAAGAAAGGACTGTTAATCACCACGAAAAGAGCATAACCTGGAAGTAGAATCCTGGACAAAGAAAGAAGTCTGGGCCTATGAAAACCAGGACATGTCTCCAGCTCCCCAGGAGCAAACACCCTGGCTGGGCAGGGACTGCCAGGTTCAGTGTCCTCATGTGGCTGCGAGGCAAGAGCATCCCTGGGAACAGGCATAGTGGTGACCTGCAGCATCCCCAGGTGCTTCTCCTGTCACCAACCCACCACCACCCCCAGAGCGAGCAGGCACAGCACACCCTCCATCACCAGGAAACAGCCACGCATCCAGCCTGTTGCAATGCCAAACTGCTCGTCTTTATTCAAGCCGGGAAAAGCAGCCTCTGCCCCAGTGACATCGGGTCCATGGGGGGTCTCCAGCCCCCAAGAACCCAGGCACACAGCAGGAGCAGTGATTCCACTCCTGCTGCCCCATCACCTGGGGGGGTGGGGCAGAGGCAGGGAAGGTACAGGATGTCAGGAGATGGTTCCAGGAGCCAGAAGCGAGGGGCACGTCCTGCTCGGAAAGCTCAGAATCTCAACGCCAGACACTGTATGAAGTAAGCAGAGAAGCACATCACCAGCTGTAACTTATTTTTCCTGTCCGCCCCCACTCTCCCACCTCCCCTGTGATGACCAGCCAGCCTGCAGTGCAAGAGAATCAGGCTCAGATGAGGTCAGGTTCAGTCCCTATTGCAGACAGCTCAAACCCGTGTTGGCAGCCACAGCTCAAGTCTATGCAGATGCAGCAGGAACAGGATCATGTCCTAGAAGCTTTCCAAGGACAGTGAATGCTTCACTCTTAGCTGGCTTGGAAGAACCCTCTGCAGTGCCTGGATGAGTCTTGAGAGACTGAATGAGAGTGCAGAGGTGTTGGCTGACCTTGGGATACCTCAGCCCCAGTCAGGGTGGGTCCAAACCCACAAGGGCTTTTCCCTTCCTTCTTGGTCTTCCTCCACAAAACATAAATGCAGGAGAGTATTTACCAGGCATTGGCTTGAGAGAAATTTTTAACAGATATTTCTGTGGACAAAGGAGGAAACTCCTCAGCCAGGCATCTAGACCTTACTTAGTGCAGCACTGTCGAGATGCTGAACATCTTCCCACAGGTATTGCAGGGTAGCGGCACCGTCCAAAAGCGCAATATTGCCTTCTTCCTCTGCAGCTGAGGAAGTTTCCTGTTTCTATGGGGAATGATACACACAAAAAGGTTAAAGTGATAACCTGGTATAGAAGTGTACGGTTACAAAAGGGTGATGCTCCCCATGCATTTCAGGCCAACATATGGGATGATCTTCAGCCTTACCACAGCCATGACGTCAATAGCAACGTGCCTCCCCTAGAAGGACTCTTTCACAACAGTGTTGGTGCACACAAGAGCAGACAGTGGGAAGGACCAGCATGAGGCTGAGGAAGAGCCGTGCTGGCTCCCCAGCTGCATGTCCACCCCAGCCGCATGTCCACCACTGCCTGGATCAGCAGAGCTGGCATACAGGGCACTCCTCACATACATCCTTCTCCTGGCTGCACCCTGCCTTTGAGTGGCCTGTGATGGAAAGCCCTTGCCCAGCCCTTGCTGGGATCATGGCTTGGGGCAATGAGGTTTTGTGACACTCAGCTGAGACACCACTTAATAAGAAGGGGCTACTTTGTGCCCCAGGCAGCCCATCAAGCCAACAACCCCCCGGGGCTCTCTCCCATTCCTGCACAGGGGAAACAGCCATCCAGAGGAACGCACAGAGGAGCAGGTAGGCACAGGCTTAGAGGCTGCAGCCAAACCCCTTCCTCACCGACCTAAGAAGCCAGGCTTTTTTTTCCAGGGGCTCTTTCCACCCTCAGTCCATGTTCTCCTGGAAGAGCACTCAGAAAATGTCTTTTCTTGATCCCCTCTAACCTTTGTATCACTCCAACTAATGTGGTCACTTCACGGGACATGAAAAAGCCCACGGATGGGGGTTCACACCTCACCCATCTCCCCTCTTCCCCTCTCACCTGCAGCACCCTGGACCAACAGGAGGAAGAAGGGGAAGAGCAGGTACAGGATCCTCATGGCTGATGCCTGTCCTGGGTCTTCACAGGGCTGCAGAGAGGACACATCAAGACAACAAAGAAAGGACATGGACAAGGCTGGGCACACGTAGTCAGCCATAAAGCAGAAGCACAATCTCCAACAAAATCAGAGAGTAAAGATTCTTAGCATTGCAACTTCAGAGGCATCCTGGGCGCATTTCGGGAGGCACCCGCCTGTTGGACAATCTGGAGTTTATTTTATTGTCTTCTTCACAGATCTTCCTGGTGTTTTCCTCAAAACATGGACTGAGGGATTCATGCCTAGTTGTTACCATTTTACTGAAAAAAACATCCACTGAAACTCAGATTATAAGGAAAGAAAAATCAGCAACACAAGTTTTATTCCTCATAGCTTTTTTCAGGGCATGTGTTTGTCCCCTGAGTTGAATTTTCCGGAGTGACAGGATCAAGGGCTGACACAACATATACTTCCTAGCAGAGTCAGCAGCCCAGGATTAACACTAGAGCATTTGTTCTTTCCCTTCTGCCTCTTAATGAAATGCCAGAGCAAACAAAATTTGCACATCAGGAGATGCTTGTGCCAACACTCAGTGCCATGCCCATAGCCAAACCAGGGTCAAAAATCATAGAATCATAGAATGGTTTGGGCGGGAAGGGACCTCAAAGCCCACCCAGTCCCACCCCCCGCCATGGGCAGGGACACCTTCCACTAGACCAGGTTGCTCCAAGCCTCATCCAGCCTGGCCTTGAACACTTCCAGGGATGGGGCATCCACAGCTTCTCTGTGCCAGCCCCACACTTACTGGCCCTGCTCCATGCAGCACCCACACAGGGAGGAGCAGGAGGGCAGGGAGGTGTTTTGGTGGCCAAGAATGGCAACATAAATCAACATTTTGAGTTAACTGAAAGCCTGAAAGGGTGGAAAATCTCTGTATTGCTGTTTGAAAAGCATCTCCTTGCTTTGATAAGGAAAGCCCCCCCTTCCCAGAGATGATCTCTGGTCCCTCCTCCATGATTAAAGCACCTTTCCAGTCTCCTCTATAGCTAGGAAACCTTAGTTCCATATTCCACATGATCTGGGCTCTAAGACTTATAGGCAGGTTTATCCTCTTTCCTGGGCATCACTGATGATAGCATTACTGTATGCATGGATGCTTCCAACAGTTTGTCATTCAGAGGATTCTGGGGTGATGGGGTGAACAAGGGGCTGAATGGGCAGCTTTGCAGGAAGAGATCCCACAGTTACTTACCTGATGAAGGTCTTGGTGATCAGGCAGTAACAAAACCAACAGGAAACGTTTGCATCCAGATGCCCTTGGGTCCCAGGAGTACTGTTTTGGCCAAAACATCCTAGGTTTATACCATTTCTGGTGGGTGGGACATGTGCTTATTCCTTCTAACACACCTCCCCTTGTCCAATCAGAAAGCAAACCATCTGTGTGGGGATGATGGGGTTGCACCTTATCCCTCTCTGAGGCAATGGGAGAGGCAGAGGTGTCTCTGGGGCTGTTGAAATCATCTTCACCGTTATTCTCATGCAACAACTCTTGTGACACCCCGCTGCACAGTGGGCACGCAGGCTGGGATGAACTGCCTGGGATGGGCAGAGAAGAGCTGCTGGCTTAGACACCAGTAGCAACCAGTCCCATAAAATACTATGTCTCTTCCTTTCCTCTTAGTTTACTTAGGAAGTAGGTGGTGTGTACATATAAAACATTTTCTGGGATGGGCAGAGCAGAGTTGCTGGCTTAGACACCAGTGGCAACCAGTCCCATAAAAAAACTATGTCTCTTCCTTTCCTCTCAGTTTACTTAGGAAGCAGGTGGTGTGTACATATAAAACATTTTGCTTTTCTCTCTTTTCAATATTAAAAGAGCAGCTTCATCCTTGCCAAGGTGATTTGCATTTGACATGCCAAGAAATGACAAGTGTAAGGCTACCTTTCTGATGGCTGATCAGATAAACATCAAACAGAGGAAAAGCAGTTAGGTGAGACCACAGCTCACCTAATGCTGTCTGAATTTATTACTCCTAAAACTGTCATTCCTGGTACAAAACTCACAGATGTGGTTCAATAAATGAATTATCTGTGTAAAGCTATGAAAACTAATGGAGAATATTGAATTAAGGTCAATAGCACTTATTAGGCCTTGGGGATGTAGACTTGATCAAGAGAATTTGTGGATTTATAGGAATTATGTGATGCTTCATAAAGGTAAAGATCAAGGTGAGTCATGGAGGAACAGGTCATGAAAAACAGAGAAGCAAGGGATGAAAGGAGCCAAGCTCATGTAGGCAGGTTGCTGGTCAATATGTTTTTCTAGCCATGTCCTACATCTGATCACCACAGTATATCCTGTATTCCTAGTAAACTTTATTTCTAACTGGTTTTTTTAGAATAATCTGTCTATGGCGTGTCTGCATGGTTATGGAGTCCTCTAGCAAACTTCAAGCCAGAGTACTGCTCATGGGAGAGAACACCAAGAGCGCTGGTCTAGTGCCCAGAGAGACCAAAGCTCTGGAAGTTGGATCCTGGAGACATGAAGGGTCTTGATGTTGGATACATCAGAGACCAGGGGTCTGGTACCATCTATCAGAGTGATGCATGATGATGCAGCAGTCCATATAAGGAGGATTGGGTGTCTGTGGTAGTATCTTTGCAGGTGCAAGGGTCCTGGGAGCATCCTCGCTCCGAGACTGAGCACAGGCCCAGGACCAGTCCACAGCCAGTCAAGGGCTGCTGATTACAGCATGTAGAGGGGCCCAGGTGGCCAAGAAGGCCAATGGCATCCTGGCCTGTATCAGGAACAGTGTGGTCAGCAGAAGTAGGGAACTGATTGTGCCCCTGTACTCGGCAGTGGTAAGGCCACACCTCAAGTATTGTGTTCAATTTTGGGACCCTCACTACAAGAAGGCCTTGGAGATGCTGGTGCGTGTCCAGGGAAGGGTGACAAAGCTGGGGAACGGTCTACAGAACAAGTCCTGTGAGGAGCGGCTGATGGAGCTGGGGTTGTTCAGCCTAAAGAAGAGGAGGCTGAGGGGAGACCTGATTGCTCTCTACAGCTCCCTGAAAGGAGGTTGTAGGGAGGCAGGTGCTGCTCTGTTCGCCCGGGTAACTGGTGATAGGACAAGAGGAAACAGCCTCAAGTTGTGTCAGGGGAGGTTTAGATTAGATATTAGGAAAAAATCCTTCACTGGAAGAGTGGTCAGGCATTGGAACAGGCTGCCCAGGGAAGTGGTGGAGTCACCATCCCTGGAGGTGTTCAAGGAACATGTAGACATGGCGCTTGAGGACATGGTCTAGTGGGTATGGTAGTGTTCAGTGGATGGTTGGACTAGATGATCCTATAGGTCTTTTCCAACCTTAATGGTTCTGTGATTCTGTGAGAGGAGGGAGGCCCTGGTTGAGGCCAACCCCTGCCCAGTGGAGCTGCTTTGAGCCAGGGATCTTCTGTTGACCCTCACCAGAGCTGCAGCTTGGTCCTGCTGATCCAGACTTGGTCCTTGACCCACAGCTGACATCCCCACCTGACCTTGACCTGTGCCCATGGAGATGCCCAATGGCTCAGGCTGAGGCTGCTCCCAGCCCCTCTGGCCTGCCCTGCTCCCTGACTGGGGGCAGTGGGATGACCCTTGCCAGTTAGCACACATGCTGGCTGCCCCATGGCATTGCAGGAGTCGCTCCATGGACTCCCTGAGCTGAGCATCATCAGTCTTCCCAAGGCTTGCCCACGATGCTGACCAACAGTCTAGCCCTGAGCTCCTAACTAAGCCCCCCAGCACAGCCCCAGGTCTTGAACTGTCCCTCCCAGCACTGACCCCCGACTCCATCCAAAGCTCATGAGTGGCCCCCTGGCACAGCCATCAGTTCATGTTTCCTCAGGGACATGATGACATCCCCTGACCCCAGCTACCCCTGCATTCCTGACCTGGCTTGGGACCCAACGGGCAATCAGCAGTCACCCACGGAAATTAAGAGTTTCACAGCACACCCTCCCCCACCCCTGACCCAGGATGTGGGGTGCAGGGATGCCCTTGCTGAGAGAGGATGCTGGTGTCAGGGGTCCCTGTGGGTCCCCCTTTGCACTGGGAGGATGTCACTGTGGCTCCGGGCCAAGCTGGAGAGAGGGCAGATGGGGGATGGGGGAGGGTTGTGTTTGTGAGTCTGTGCCTATCAGGAATTCACCCTGTCTTCTTTGTCCTTCCCCACACCCAGAGAAAAGAGACGAACACTGCTCCCAAGGGACAAACACACACATCTCTGCCAGGGGAATGCAAACCACCATCTTGTATTGGGAATTGGGGAGGGGTAAAAGGGGGGTGAGGGACTCCTGTAGGACCGGAGTCCAGCTGCCCGGGGTTGTTGTCACTCCTGGCAGTGCTTGGTGCCTCCACGCAGGATCACCCCGATGATGCTGTGAAAGCGTGGGGTGGGGGTCTCAGAGGGCTGCTCGGAGGTCGGTGCCAGGGATCCAGGAGGCCTTCAGGGATACCATCGTCTGCAGGAGGAAAGGGCTGGCAGTGCTTGTCCCAACCAGGGCAGCACTGAGGGCTCGGGGGTGTCCCCATGCCCTTGGGCTGCATATTCTCCCCTCTTTCCCCAGCTCCAACAGGCAGCCACCCCAGCCCCTTCGGGTTGCCCTGAACCTACATCCGACAGCAGAAGTCTTGCTCTGAACAAATGCCAATGCGGCTGATCCCCAGAGGGCATGACTTGTGAGAGCAGAAGCCCCCACGGTGCTCACAGTCCTGGGGCGATCCTCGAGCGAGGGACAGCCCTGCAAAAAGAGGAGACCTTCAACATGGCCCTGCCGAGACGCTGAGTGCATCCCCTGGTTCCTGTACGGGCAGTGTTAGCCCACCCCTGACAGCCACCTGTCACGAATGCCCAGGCAGGCATCTGCCGCAGAAATCAGGTGATGTTTATAGCACTTGGGTGGGATGACCACTACCATCCTTTCAGCAACCTCTGGGAGAGGCTCTCCACCGTGTCTGCTGGCTCCCTCCTGGCACAAGGGAGGAGTCTGAGGGTGGAATCAGGGTTTGCCTTCCTCCCTCCTCCTCATCTCCAGCAGAGCTGCTCTGCCCAGTGCTGCTGACTCGGAAAAGAAACGTGCAGGGGGAATGGATAGGGTACCAAATCCTCATCCGTGGAGTACAAGAGCTTTGTTACAAGGTCCCAGCTGCAGACCCTGCAGCAGGAACCTTCTCTTAAAGGTATGGGGTATTAGGGACCACCAGCAGGGTGCCACAGCAACCAGAAAAAGTCACACGTGACTCATCCTTGCAGTTGGCAAATCCTCCCCACAAAATATTGACAAAGGACAAATCCTCCACGTTCCACCCCCGCCCCCCATTTCTTACCTGTTGCTCCCTGGATCATCAGCAGGAGGAGAGCACAGAGAAGAGGCAGGATCTGCATGGCTGGGGGTCACTGGCAGGGTCACCGCTGTGGGGAGAAGAGAAAGGAGGCAGAGATGAACAGGAGGGTCCCTGCGTGATGTGTAGCACATGGACAGGGATGGGACTGAGCAGAGGGGACAGCCAGTCCGGGAGGAGATGTCACCGGTGGAAGGATGAACTCGACAGCCTGGGGGTAGGAGCCTTCTGAAGCCTCTCAGCTCCTGGCTCAGCAGCAGTTCAGTCCCAGCCAGCTGGTCTTTCCACGTGGCAGTGTCCCTTGAGATGGCTGACACCTCAAACGTCCAGCCCAACAGCTCCTTTTCCTGCTTCTCCCCCCATCAGAGAAAAGGAGGCATCGCTTTCCTCCTCTGACACCCCTGAGAAAGATTCCCAGCCCTCCAGCCCGGGGTCTTGTGTCATCCCACCTTGCGTAAGGGCTGTTCGGCGCTGTGGTTTGCTGGACACATCTTGGGACACACTGCATCCCTGTTCGTTAGCCCTTGGCAAGCAGTCTGCTTTTGCAACACAAAGGAGCCCTGTATTCCTCCCCCCAAGTGAAGCGTGCTCTCTATGCTTCGCTTGAAAATAACTGGGAAGACGCCACATGGGATGACATCTCCATCCTACTGACAGTCCCACAAATGACAAGCTTTAATTGTGACTTTGTTGTGTTAAGAGTTTGCTGTTTGTAACCCTTTATTGGTTCTCAGTGAATCGATGGTGCCATCTCCGTACACCTTTTCAGTCTTGTTACAGACTCATCAAACATATTTATATATATGTGTGTGTATATATACATATAAAACACATATATAATGTGTATTCACTGAGTAGTTACATGAATATAGCATTTATCACAACACCTCATCACATTTCATTGCTCTTTTCTGCCTCAGTTCCTCTCCCCAGGGTAGGAAATTGTGCAAAGTATTTGCAGGTCTGTCTCTAGGCTTGGCAGCCAACGCTGCTCTGCCATGGTGGTTGGGATCGGGGCGCTCAGGACAGCTCATTTCCTCCAGCACCCCACAACTGAGCTAGTGCATGTCTCAAAGAGCAGCAGCAGGGAGATGTAGTTAATTGCCACCTTAACGAAACTTGACCACCAGATGCAGCGGCTCCCAGCCCATCTCCCTCTGTGGCTCTGCTGCCGTAACAGCTCAGCAGACATGAAAAATAAAAAGGCCAAGGCCTTTTCCCTTTTTCTGGCTGTAGCACAAGTCACATTACCCTCACAGGGATCTGGAAACTCACCTGGCAAACCCCACTTAAAAACCTCCTCTTTCTCTGCCATGGTCTGTAAAGGGAACTTAGCATGACCAGCTCTGGCAGAGATGCCTGTATCATTGTCATCTGATGCTAAGGGCGGATGAATCCACCCCAGATGACAGTGGCTTCTTTGTACAGACTTCCCACCTATTCGTCATTCCCTCTCAAAACAAGAAAGCTGCTAATTCCACAGTCCACTTCTAAGGAAAAGTTATTTCTGTGTACTGTGATTACGAGAAGGACACTAAAACTTGCTCATGTCCCATGAGACAAGGAAAGCAACACTAAACCAGCCTGTTCCTGGGTCCAGCCATCCTAGTCTTACCCCTGAGTAGTCACATACAAGCTGTTTATGGGGGATGATCCTGCCTCATACACACGCCAGCTCTCCCTGAACACTTGTGTGCTCACCCTGAGGTCAGGCTGAGCTTACAACCCCACGTCCTGACGCTGATCACCTCTACGGTGGATGTCAGTCCACACAGAGCAGCTGTGACTGAGCAAAGATACCATGGAAAAGAGATCCAGGGAGTGTTGCGAGCACTGCTGTGCCTCCACCTGCATTCCCCAGTGAAGCTTCACATGTAAAGAGAGCTGCTGGGACACTGGGGTGAGCAGATCCATTCTTCATCCCTTCGTGTGATGAAATGATGTCTTCTCAGACCTGAGCAGGGGGAGAGAGAGAGACTGTGCTAAAGGAGTAACAGCCTTACCATTTGGGGGTTGTAGTAAGGTCTTAGTGGCACAAACGGATTTTGCATGAGCAGCCATGCCACCAAGGGCTTGATGTGTATCTGAAACGAGCTTTAAGTGCTGAACACCCTCAGATTTAACATGGCTAGTCCCACTCTACCAGCTCTGGTGCTATCTGTGTAGTATTTCCTACTACACCCTGAGCAGCATCTCTGCTTGCTGGGAAAAGCTGTGAGACAAATTCAAACATCACAGAAGCACTAAGGTTGGAAAAGACCTTTAAGATCATCTAGTCCAACCATCAACCCAACACTACCCACTAGACCATGTCCTCAAGTGGCACATCCACATGTTCCTTGAACGGCTCCAGGGATGGTGACCCCACCACCCAGAGCGCTGGGGAGGTGGAATTGAGCTAAAAAGCAGGGAGGAGAAGTGCAGCATGAATCCAAAGGGGTGAGGTTTCATCCTGTGTTTCACGCTAAGCCGGCTCTCGAAGCCGCTCCCCAGAGATAAAAATGCAAGGATGGCTATTTGAGGCCGTGAGTTAAAAGCTTGATGATACAGTATTCTGTGTGATGCTGGCTACAGACACTGGACCGTCTCCAGAGCTGAATCTAAAATAACATGGGCTGAACCCTCTCCACAAAGTCCTCAGTCCTTGAGCAAAACATCTTGTGCCATTCCAGTTTGTGAAAGAACTACTCACCTACTGTGGGTTGTGCAAAGCTTCTTAGGACATAAACTGTCAATTGCCTGTTTAGTTCCACTTGGCAACTTCCTCAGTCTCCATCCAGGGGAATCCCTGCGAGGTGGCTGTTGGCCTGGTTTCCTGCCCTTCACAAGGCTGTGGTTTCAATGGTGGCAGAGTCATTTGCAGAAACATCTGCTTTGAAGGGAGGCCAGATGCTCTGCAACAAATGGCTTCAAGTCCGTCCTTTGCATGTAGGCACTTGGGTTGGTTGTTTCCCATAAAAGCCAACTATTAGTTCTCCTGCCTTTGCTGAGCATCCACAAGCGCTGCCCTTCACACAGGATGTGGGAGATCTGAGTTCAGTTCCCAGTGTATTTCAGAGATACATGCATTCCCCTTACCCCAAAGATGTGCCCTAAGAGCAGCCAGCTCAGCCTGACCATGTTTGCTCTTAAATTCCCCCTGCTTGTGGGAAAGGGTGGCTACATCCAGACTGAAGTTTCAGAAAGGTCCTTGGCATGTGCTAAGCCCCAGTGTTATTCTGGCACAGTCCCTGGTAATGCTTGGGCAAGACTCAGGAGACAGTGTGAACACAGGATGCTTGTGAACAGGCTGAGATTTGGAGTATGAGTTTAGAATCACCACAGAATGGTTTGGGTTGGAAGGGACCTTAAAGATCATCTAGTTCCAACCCCCCTGCCATGGGCAGGGACACCTTCCACTAGACCAGGTTGCTCCAAGCCTCATCCAGCCTGGCCTTGGACACTTCCGGGGATGGGGCATCCACAGCTTCTCTGGGCAACCTGTCCCAGTGCCTCCCCACCCTCTCCAAGAAGAATTTCTTCATGATATCCAATCTAAATCTACCTTTAAACTGTACATGCACGAGCTCTGCTCTGCCAGCCACTCTCAGGGCAGAAAACTATCTGCTGCCTGCAGCCACCGCGTGCTGGTCTGAAGGCTGGTCTGTCTGCATGACGGTGCTCCTGACCATGCAGATCCGCTGCAGAGACAGGAGCTCACTGAGCGATCTGTGCCGTCTGCATTTTCTGTTGGAGTTCAGGGCAGGACAGAGAGACCCCTTGCAACAAGACTGGTGGAAGTAGCAGGGCTATTGGCATTTTGTACAGGTTTTCTAATTGTCTCAGGCGATGTTGTAGGTCTAACTCCCGTTTCCTCATTTCCTACCACAGCTAATATGAATTCTTCAGATTGACACCATATCAGCCAAAAATAACCAAGGGTAAAACCAAGCTTCACATTTTTAAAGGGGGTCATCTGCCTCCTTTTATTCTGCTCAGTGTCTCCTCCTTGGTTTACATAACAAAAGCGGATGCTGATCCAAGGTCCTAAAGCTCTGGACCAGGAGGTGGGAAAGTTTTCAGAGTGAAGGTGCGATGAAGCATCACACTGATAAGATTTTCATGCTCCCTATGAAAACAGTGACTGACCCCAGTTTTGGTCATGGCAGAGGATTCCTAGCAGGCATGGAGAATATGCCTGCACCCATTCAATCAGCCACAAGTGGAAAATATTTTGGTAAACTGAGCATTCCTGGTATGTTTAACCTGGTTTTGGAATTCTTGTTCAAATTTCTGAAGGTAAATAATGCTGCTAGAGAAAAGAATGACACCACCACACACAGCTGCCATACAACCTCCCCTGAACTTGCATTTATTGAAAGAAGAATGTCAAATCCTTGATGACCAGCACAGCAGTTCCCTGAATCCAATGGTGTGAGAAGCGATCATCCCCAGATCCCTGGAGATCCCGTGCAATTAACCACTCTACAACCTACACAAAGGAAATAATATTTCAGGGTTTTCAGGTCTATGTTGTTGGGGAAAATCTCGCTACACAGGACTTTACTGAAAACTTGTAAAGTCGTCTTTGCCTCAGTTGAATCTTAAACTTACCATTTACAGCAAGAATGTCCCGAACGACACGGCCCCAGATAAATGTTGCCACGAGGGCATTTCCCAGGGATGCAGAAAGTCCCACGATATCCACATCTTATATAAGGATTTGGAAGTTTTTCAAAGCCTGTACCATAAAAACAAAACAAAACAAAACAAAAAACAGGAGACAGCTTTTTTCTGGTGTTTTCTGTCAGGGTTTTGCATTTTATTAAATTCCTGTGAGCTGACACTGTGTCACACCATTGCCCAAAGCCATGGCAGTCCCAATGCAGTGCTCAGAGAAGGAGGTCTCTGGGGAAGAATAGTCAAGAAAATGCTCTAATCCCTTCTTCAGATGTGAGAACTTTGTCTCCAAGCCCAGGACCCCCTTAGGAACTCAAATTTCAGAGATGGACTGCAGAGACCTGATAAAAACCAGTGATGTAGCACTTACCAGCTCTTAAAGTCTTGTAGGTCACTGGAAGAGAGAGATGCACCAGCTCAGCTGTCAGGCTGCCACTTCCAGGGGCAGAAAGATGAGGATTCCTATGTGTCCGGATTCCTACAGATTTGGCCTCTTTCCCACCCTATACATTTCACTCGTGTCTCAAAACAGGTCACGGTGCCCAGCAGTCCATACAGATGGTCCCCATACACAACACGTGCAGAATGACCACTTCCATGCTAGTAAATAGAGCACACCAGGCATTGCTGTGGCCAAGCAGCCTGGCATTGCTCTTATCCACATGGATGAACGTTCTTCCCTGTAAAAATACCCACCTTCAAACCACTTTTGGGAATGGCCACCAGTCTGTTTTGGTGTCTGGGTTATATCCGTGAAAGGGCTGGGTTTCAGGGACCTGTTTTACCCCAGGTGACAGATTACCAATTAAGCAACACATTCCCTGGCCCTGTTTGGTTGATTCACAGAGGTGTAACCTGGCAGGCTGATGCGTTCTGGATGCACACGATTAACTGCACATGAATCAATTAATTCCAATTTTACAGCTCATCCCTGTCACCACACTAAGTCCAGCATCGCCAGAAAGAGGAGAACTTGTTCCAGCAAACAGACTATGAATGTTACCCATGTGCAGTAGATTCAGTGCCTCCCTGGTGTGTTAGATTCACAGCAGAGGCATTTTGTGGTGCATGAACACACAGCAGTACCCATAAAATCCCAGGCAGAAATACAAAAGTGCTGGGAAGGCCGAATAAAACACCTCTAGTTCCAATTGAGCTGTCTGTGAGATATTGCTGAGATGGCTGTGAGCCGCCTTGGCTCTCAGAAACACTTTCTTCCAGATAAATTTCTTGCTTTAGTAGACCCAGAAAATAGGTTCTACTGAAAACAGCCCAAACATCCACTGTGTGTCTCTCTACGTTAAACAGGGACATAAAACAGACCATAGGAACACTTTTCCCAGTGTCCTGCCTGTGAGAACTGCCAGAATTAGAGCCCCACAGAAGAATAAGGTCAGGCAAGCATATATGACACTTCTCCCACGTCCCGAGTCTTAAGCAATTCATCACAGTCTTCTCCCACCCTCAGTCCCTGGATGACACCTTCCATCCTATTTCCACAGAGATCAACCCCAAACCTCCATTGGCACTTGTCTGTGCACACAGTGACTTCCACTGTAATTGTGCCATTTTCAGGGGTGGTGTTTAAACACAGCCCATTTTTCTGGACAATAAGGTGGATTTGGGGTTCCCTTTGCACCCCTCCAAAACAGGCCCAGCCTAACACCACCACTTATGGTTGCACAGGGCTCTCGACCAAGCCGAAGCTACCAGTAAGCACTTAAACCTTAAGCCATGATCTTCTGCCTCCCCACCACAAGTACAAGGTCCTGAAGCAAAGGATACTTGGAGGGTGTTGGACCGCATTCCTTTCCTTCTGCGTGTCTTAAGAATATTTGATTATGAGTGGTTTGTTGTGGGGTGACCCATAGACAATGTAAAGGATTTAGGTACAATAGTCGGCAAGCTTTAATGGGGAAAGTGCTGGTGCTGAATGGGATTTTGGGTTTGCCCTGAGTGCTTTCAACTTGGACTGGTTTTACAGAGGAGTAGCAAAGTCACTGAATGGATGGTTGGAGTGTTTACCTGCTAATTTCAAATATCATCTGTAATCTGCCAACAAGTTTTGATGATAGGTGCAAAGTTTCTTTGCAGGAGGCAGCTTGGCCACTTCCCAAATGGGACAGGGGACCTTTATAAGACACCAGTATCTCCTTCTATATAGTCCCTCATCTTCATTTAATCCTTACCTGCAGCTCCATGAAATATCACCAAGAGTAGAGCAAAGACAAAGGAAAGGATTTTCATGGCAGAAGGCGGACTGGGAACTCCTGTCGCTACAGAGAAATCACACCAAGACATTAATAAGAGCGTTGTCCGTCCACAATCACAGTGCAGAGAACTTAAATTGAAAGTGGGGAGGTTTAGATTGGACATCATGAAAAAATTCTTCCCGGAGAGGGTGGGGAGGCACTGGGACAGGTTGCCCAGAGAAGCTGTGGATGCCCCATCCCTGGAAGTGTCCAAGGCCAGGCTGGATGAGGCTTGGAGCAACCTGGTCTAGTGGAAGGTGTCCCTGCCCATGGCAGGGGGGTTGGAACTGGATGATTTTCAAGGTCCCTTCCAACCCAAACCATTCTGTGATTCTATGAAGTGACGAACAGAAATGTTCTTCAAGAACAAGGGTTATCTAGAAGAGGTATTACACACTTTCTTTATAATAATGTCTATTGTCCTGAGGGTTCCCTGGATCATGCATCAGATCGTGGCACAGAATGAAACTTCCATGCAGAAAAATGCAGTTTTAAATCCCCTTTTAATTACTCTATTAATTAGCCAGATATTTACCCTAGACTGGTTGATAGTTGCAATGCATTGCAATCAATTCAAAGTTAAAGATGTAAATTCAGAAATAAAAAAAAGACAATTTTTTGCTATATATATATATACCAAAAAAGCCAAAACCAAAAACAAAACAGTGTCTGTTCTCAAGCTTTTCTAATTTAAAAAAAAAAAGGCAGAAAATGTTCCTTCACAGTTTAGTTAAAATCCAGGTTTTCCCTATACTTGTTTAGAGTCTGTTGCTTTTCCTTCACCTCAAGAATTACGTAGTTCTCAAGATACATTCCTGAATGCTTGAGATTCCTCCCAGTGCTCTTCCCATGGCCAACGAAACTCTTTTCCCTTATCAATTTGAAATCTCTCAAACCGCCCCTTGATAGACTGGGGTCACTGCACAGTTAAGGCTGTAACAGTGAAAGGCAGCTATACATGACAGATATAAAGTCTCCAGCTCATTTAAGAAGGACAGAACTTTTTAAGAGGGCATGAATAATGAGAAGATTTGGGTTGTTACCAGATAGGAGGAGGCTCTAGGTCGGAACAGTCCTTGGATCAGTGCCAGTCACCCAGACGCATTAAGATGAAGCAGCAGGGCTTGGCTTTATGCTGTTTCTGGGGTGTGTTGAAGGATGCTTGCTTTTCACAGCCTTCTGGTGGCCAATCAGACAATCCCCACAGCTTTGGGGAGCATCGGGGAGGTCCAATGAGTCCTATCCGTTACTGTCCTCCTGTGAGGAACCGAGGTATTTCTTTCAAAATATTGCAGCATCTCTTCAGGAAACATGCCGAGCTGCCTGCAAACCGCCTTGGGCCACCTCCTTTTGTGCAACGTGTTCGGCCGGCAGCTCGCTCAAGGTTTCTGTGCCGTGTATCCTATGCTTGGCCACTGAGGCTTGGTGGTAGTTACTCTCCAGCACCATAAAAAAAAAAAAAGCTCTACAGGCTGCTGTGTTCCTGGATAGTCATTTGTACAGCTTGTGTGGAAAATGATGCTGTGTATGATGGAATCCCTCAGGGAAGTCATAGAACGCCTTAGGTTGGAAATGAACTTCAAGATCATCAAGTCCAACCACTGAAATGGTACTTAGTGGGTTCTGATGGGATTAAATTTTTCCTGGAGAGGGTAGGGAGGCACTGGGACAGGTTGCCCAGAGAAGCTGTGGATGCCCCATCCCTGGAAGTGTCCAAGGCCAGGCTGGATGAGGCTTGGAGCAACCTGGTCTAGTGGAAGGTGTCCCTTCCCATGGCAGGGGGGTTGGAACTAGATGATCTTTAAGGTCCTTTCCTACCGAAACAGTTCTGTGATTCTATGTCCACTCAGATGTCCATAGAGGACGTATCTTTTCAGACACATGCCCCTCATTCACAACTTTTATTCCCTGTGTCATGGAAGAAAATCATAAGCCTGAAGGAATCCTAAAGATGCTCGGTTCAGGTATGCTCCATGGTTAGCACGAGCAGCACCAGTTGTTGTTACCCAATTTAACTGCTCTTTGAGCACAGAATCATTCGCTACTTGATGGTTATCTCTCTGCTAGGGAGCTAACCTGTGCCAGGTTTATCTCCAGGCCAAAAGGCAGAATCTAGCTATGTCTGTACTATTAAACTCAGCCTCTAACATGGATTTGCTTCACCTAAGTTTCCTGCTGGGAACAATCTCTGGTCTGTACCAGGTTTTACACTGCATCTGGAAATTGCAGGGAGGGCACAAGAGCCAAGCTTGTGCCAGAGTCCTCTCTATGGCTAAATTATGGAAAGGTGCTGAGCCTAAGCTTGCCTTTGCTCTTGTAGCTTGAAAAGAAAAAAGAAGAAAAAAGTAGATTTAAATATAGTATCATCCAGTCCTTTGAGGAATATGCAACCATTTTGCACTCTAGGTATTAATTTTGCCTTCTGCAGCAATGCACTTCATGTTTTGATGAGGGTAGTCATGTGTATCTGAGTGTTATTAATAAACTAGCCAGTTATTTAATTTACTAGATAAATCC
>NW_010226391.1:0-6452 GCF_000690775.1 Eurypyga helias
CTTGCCCGAGGCTCATGCCACCCCCGGGAAACCATCCGGAGTCCGACGGGGTGTGGTGAACCCCGCAGTGCCGGGGCAGCTGAACTCGCCTGTCACTCCCCTTTTATTTTTTTTTTTTAACGCATCGTTTCCCTTCTTTTTTAAGTATTTATCCTTTTTTTTTTTTTTTCTCTGCCAAAATTGGTGTTAAAGCTCCCAAATCAGAATGGAGCTGCCAGAAAATGCTTCTCCCAGGGTGTTCTTGCTCCTCTAGCTTGTATTTTCCTCCATCTCTCCACCACGCAGTAGCCGTCTCAAGCGAGCAAAGCCACGGGGTTTGGTTTTTCAGGGAAAATGGGATTACAGGAATGTGCCCCGGTGAGAAATCCCAGGGCTCTGGGGGAAGGGGGAGCCCAAGGTGTCGTCTCTGCCCAAACGCTCGCCTTGCAGAAGTGTCATCTGGTCACCTCTGAGCTGGAAAGTCGGGAAATTCCACCTCGGGTTTGCTTTGGTTTCTTTTGGGGGGGAAACTTGGGTTGAAAGGGAAAAAAGTGAAACCTTTGGACTTTCTGGCATTACACAAGCAGCTCCTGAGCCGTTGGGATATCTGGGCAGCGCGTGAGAAGAGTTACTGCCACAAAACAGGGGCAGAGGCTGTTGACTCGTTAATCTTTTCCTAGCGCTGAACTCCGAGGTGACGAGTCCCGGCGTGTGTCAGTGGGACACGGAGCTGCCCAAGGCTCCAAGCAGGCTCCCTCCTCAGAGGTTCACTCCTCGGGCAGCTCCTTGGAAATGCCATGACTCACGCGGGGCTGGGGATGAAAATCCTGTGACTGTTCCTTTCCCAACACCGTCCGAGGCGGAGGGAACTGCAGGTGCGAGCAAACCGGGATGCGGGGCAGCTCGCCGGTGGCAGCAGCAGCCGTGGAGGAAGGCGGCGAGGCTCCTCGGGCTCAGCAGAGCCGTTGGTTAACCCACTCAAGATGTGGATATTTGGAAAGCATCTCCTCTTGGGTGACCGCACACGTGGCAGAGCGAGCGGTGGTGCTGCCCAGCCGCGCTGAGCAACGGGGAACCGGTTTTCTCCTCGCAGAAGTCAGGGGCGCGTGCCAAAAAAATGTCATTTTCAGGAGAATTCCTGGTTGTTTCCTGGGTGGGTACTTCTATTACAAGCCCCAGAAGTATGCAGGAACTTTTGTGTGACCAAAACCATGTGTTCTGTGCTCTAGAAAACACTGACTTCAAGCTGAAGTCATCTGGGTCCTTAGAGGACAATTAATTTTTCAGTTAGGTCGGAATTCCATGCACATTTGGCAGGATGGGAAGGGCCCGGACCATCCGCTCTCCGGCAAACCAACCTGATGCCCCTCGGGGAGCTGCCACGTGTAAATGCAGACGGGGGGAGGGGAGGCTGGCTGTGGGGCAAGGGGAAAACAGAAGCAGAGCTTCCCAGTTTGCCCCATAGTGTATACTGGGCCCGCAGATACATCTCGGCAGCAGGAGGCCAACCCTCAACATCCAGACCCCGAGACCACATCCTCCCCCTGCCAAACACTTGTTATGAACATGCAGTGCCTCCTCTGCTCGTCTCAATCATCTATAAAATTGGACAAACCGAGCTATCTGTGCTGACAAACCACAGAGAGAATGGTTTTTTGCACAGCCCCAAATAAAGACGGCTTTTTGTCTGGCCGGTGGGTGTCTGAGCTCCAAGCCGTGCTTGCCCTCTCCCACTCCCCAGCCATCCCGAGGGGTGGGACGCCTCGGCAGATCCCCAGCAGATACGTCATTCACCCACCAAGCAAGAATTTCCACCCTGGCGCTGCTGGCATGCCGATCATTTCCATTTAAGGCTGATCTGCAGGGCAGGCTCTGGTCACGGGTGAAACGGGGGAGTGTTTATCACCCAGGGACAGGCCTCCCGGTACCCCGTCCTTATCGCCGGCAGCCTGCTCCACCCCACGGCTTCTCTGAGCCAGGAGCCCCCCAGGAGCGGAGGAAGCTGCACCACAACAAAAGCATAGGGGTAAATGAAACACATCGAGGGGACCCACCGTGGTTTTGGGATACCAAATTCCCCCCCTGCTTCCTCAGCTCTCTTTCAATCGGAGAAATGGGTGTAAGGGGTTGAGCAGGACTGGGGCTTGCCTCCCCGCTCCCTCCCCGCCGGGAGAAGGGAGATTTCAGCCCCAACTGCCCGCAGTAATCAACAGCCGCCTGGGGAAGCCGAGCCTTATCCGCCACGGTTCGTGGTTAACCTCGTGTGAGCGGGCTGTCCCTGCGGCGCTCGACCGTTCGGGCTCTTGAAATACTCGTGTCCTGTCCACGGCGGCATCTGTTCGCTCGCCGTCCCTTTTTAAGGAGTCCGGGGGGGGTGAAGGTGGCTCTAATCTCTCATTCCAGAGCATCTGGCTTTTAACTGTGATACTCAGCACACCGCGCAGAGGGGCAGGGCTACGACCCGTTATATATTTATATATTATTGTTGAAGCGCAGCACTGAGTTTTGCAATCAGCTTCTTGCCACCTCTCGTCTGTTTTTGTGCCTGGGAGGGATCCGAAGGACCCTGTAATTTTGACTTTCCTCCCCTCCGGATAAACAAATTAATTAGTCTCATAACTGCCAGGTTCCTTTTTCAAGAAGGAAAAGGTTTTGCGGGCTGTGAAATTCATGAACACGGAGGTTGGTTTCCCACTGCACCACAGCCCCTTCCCTGGGCAAGCCACCCAGTCCCTTGGTGCCTCAGTTTCCCCTGCTCAGACTTCGGTCTTCACCCCCTTCTCCTGCCTTATTTTTGGGGTTCTCCTCACCCTTTCTCCCCTCACCTTTCCTCATGCCATTTCCCTGCCTCTGAGCACACAGCCGCTGGGCAGGGCAAGGGTTAAAGGCTTCCCCTGCCAACCCTCCTAAAAGGAAGGGGGGAACTTTAAACAGCAAATATACAGCCTGAATTAAGATCTGCTCCTTTCCCTGCCCTCCTCTTCCCTCCTCTCTTTCCTCCCCAGGACTTAAAAGGAGCTCTGGGATGAAGGAGAGGGGCGAGGGTGTTGCAGGCTGAGCTGTGGCCCAGGCTCCGTATCCAAACTAAGGCACCTGCCTGCTTCAAAACTGGAGCAGAAACCTCTGGCTCGGCAACTCTGAGGTCTGAAATGATCAATATTCCATACAATCCAGCTTTCTGCTCAACCTCAGGGAGTCCCATCCCAGGTTAAGTCTCCGTGGGGTGAAGTTAAGACATAACAAACTCCCAGAAAAGCCAGTGGCCGCCCCGCAGACACCGGCTCTCGGGGCCCAAGTGCCTCGGCAGAGCAGAGCCACCTCCTGCCAAACGGCTGCCTGGAGGGACCAGGCTCATCCCCTCCCACGCGTAAGCCCTGAGATTCCATGAAAAGACAGAGCTGCTGCTGCTCCACCTCCTCACACAGCCGCAAAAGCAAAAAAACCACTGGTTTTGGGGGTTACACGCTGAGGATGCCTCGAATCTCTGCCCAGATTTCTCAAAGCCCATGGCTACGTATCTTGTGTCACAGTTTTTTTCCCCAGCTGAATTCCGAGGAGGGAGTTTCTCCTTGTGGCGTGATCCTGCGGGAGCAGGGTCAGACCATCACTTGGCTGTTTTATCGTGGAACATGTGAGTCCCAGTCTAACGGCCTGCGGCGCCGCAGGTTCAAGGCTGATTCTCTGGGGTGTAAAAACACAGCCCCGTGCGGTTCCTTTGAACACGACCCATGGTTTGTTCGGTTTCCTGGATGCAGTGTTTGCTTTGCTGACTGCAGCCGAAATGTGCCCTCCTTTGCAGGGAAGAGCCGGGCTGGTTTTTGGCAGAAGGGTTCCCAGAGGTCCTCGGGTATGAATAAGCCTCACAGTTAGAAAACGATGTTATTTGGGAGCTAGGATTGAAAGGGTTAATGTAAAATTTCAGCTTGACACGGAAAGCTTGGAAGAAGATAAAAATAGGCTCTTGTCTGCTGAGTCATCTCCTGAATTCAAACAGGGATTGGGGTGTGTTTAAAGGCTGCTCTGGGACGTGCCGCCTTCCCCACCGCCTCTGAGTCTGCCCAGGGGAAAAGAGCCAAGGGTGGTCCTGCATTTCCTCCCCCCTCAGCTCCTGGGCTGCTCTACAGCCTTAGAGATTCCCGCCAATCCTCAGCCATCGAGTTTGGTGGTTAAACATCCCTTGATGGCATCAAAACACCCCTGCACTGCTGAGGTGAGGAACGGCACCGGCCGTACGGGAGTTCAGTTCAGACAGGAGTCATCCCCTGACAGCCCTGAACCTTTCTGTAACTTGGGTAGATCGCTGCCAGCATGACCAAAATTCCGGGGTTTCCAGTAACCGCCTACCCCAGTCAAGGCCAGGATGTAAAAGTATTTATGACTAAAATCACTTATCTTGTGACCCTATAGAGGTTCCAACCAGCCCGCTGCCTGGACCGCAGCGGCCATGCCCAGCATCCCCCTCGGAGTGGGATGCCTCCAGCTCCCAAGTCTGAAATCAGAGAAGCCTCGATGCACTGGGCTGAAAAACCTCCTTGAGGTTCGACGCGTTGCCCGCTGACTGACATCCTACCAGAGAAGCATCGATGCAACTGGGCTGAAAAACCTCCTTGAGGTTCGACGCGTTGCCTGCTGACTGACATCCTACGGGAATGTTTCCACCGAACGCCAGGAGAAATTGAAACAGGTACCTTTATGTACATATACACATCTATTTCTGCATCTGCAACTTCATGGCGATAACTTTAAGTTTTGATTAAGTTATGCTGCTGATTCACTGAGGAACTGTATAATCTGTGTATCTGAACAGTGTTGTTAAACTCTGAACTGCTGCTCTCCCAAATCGTTGCTGTTCCAAAGCTTCACAGAAAGCACAAAACCCAGCACAATGCGACCAAAACCCAGCGATCCCTCTTCCCATTTTCTTAGACATAAACCGTTGCCCAGGGCTGGGACTAGGGCTGGATTCAGCCGCCTCTAGAATTCTCTTTCGAGGAGTTTTGAAAGCAAGGGGGTCCGCTCTGAACCGCGTGACTCAGCGGAAGGAAATTCCTTGCCCCTTTTCCCCAGTTCACATCACCACAATCCAATCCTGCCTTGACTTCCCGGGCTCTGCAAAGCATTTTTAATTTGTGTCTAAGCCATTGTAATCCATCGCTAACTTGAGTTCACCTCCGTGTGCTTTTCCATGTCGAGTAAGTAGTAAACGGACCTCGCCATCGAATTCTGCTAAGTCACACTCCCCACAAATTCATATTAAACCAGCTTTTCCCCTGATTTTTTAAGCGGCCTAAACCACTCTGCATCCCCTGCGTTTCGCAACACCAAGGTGGTGTTTCCAAACCCTCTGAATGGACCATGGCTGGATTTTATTGCCCAGTGTCCGTGCCCTGAGCTCACCAAGATGCTGCGAGGCAGCAGGACTGTGCTAAGGACTCTTGACCACGATTGTGAAATAACCTCAGTGAAAACGAAACCAGCAGCCACCCACGGCTATGAGCAGCCCTGCACGAGCACAGCGCAGCCCGAGCAGGCTCCAGCACAGCCCAGCAGCTTCGGAAGTCCCTCCTAATAAAAACACAGGGTAAACCAAGCTCTGCGTCCTGTCTCTCTGAGGGCACAGCTCAGCTGATTTCTCCTTGGTTTCTGGAGAAACCCTGTGGGCACAGGCTGGCTCTCACGTCCCAGCAGCTACAGCGTTAAGCTGATGACTGCACACAACCGGTCTGACTCAGAGCCTGATGGAGGAGTTGGGAGGAACCGGCCACAGCAATCCTTCTGTGACTCTTAGGGAAGGCAAACAGATGTGAGAAACCTGGAAAGTCCAAGCACGTGTTGGAGATGTTAATGGTTCTGTCTCCATCGTGCAAGGGCTGATTAACCCCTGAGTGTGCCCATGAGGGACAGAGCACCCCAGCGCAGAGGTCCCAGACACAGCTCGATTCCCCTCTCCTTTGCAAGAAACAGCACATATGGCGAATGCAGTGATACAGAAATACCCAGAACTTGGCAGCTCTGCTTATGTGACAGCGTTTGCCTCCCCTTTTTTAAGTACCATTGAGCTTTGCTCTGGAAACATCAGACTTCTCATGCAGGAACACCCCTCTCACTCCTCTCCTGCATCCCAACATTGACGTGATGCAAAGCTGTTGCCCTTGGGGAACTAGGGAGAGTGGCAATCATGCTGCCACATGAAGGAAAAAAGGGAAAGCAGCTGTGAAAGCCCAGGAAAGCCAACATCTGTGGATGTTAGCTGAGCCCGTGTCCCTGCGAAGGACAGCAAGGTGGCGGTATCTTTGTATCACAGCAAGGCCAGGCTGGGGCAGTCCCAGTGTCTGCAGGGCCCGTTCTCAGCTCATACTCGTGGGTTGGGGATGTCAAGTGCGTGCTTCCCTCTCCAGATCTCCTTGAACGCAACAAGGAGCAGTTGCCTGCAGCGGGTGGAGGAGCTGGGCTGTTGTGGTTTAACTCTGGCT
>NW_010226392.1:0-2739 GCF_000690775.1 Eurypyga helias
TATTGCATTCAACAGGATTCTGTCTGTCCCTGAGAGTTTCTTCTATTTTTTTATCTGTGACAAGTTTCCAAGGTTTATCTTTATCTTTCTTTTAGATTCCAGGTACACATTTACTGTCACATTTTATTTATAGACACTGGCTTTCTATTATTCTTTAATACTTTTTTTATCACCCCTGCTGTTATGATTTTTTGGCGTTCTGACTGCAGCCTTCTGGACTATGCTAATCTCTGACAAGACTGAGACACAGACCTAACTAAAATTGTCTAGTACAGCCAACACTGTGCTTAAAATAGTTTCACATTTTTTTAATCTATTTTTATTGGCTAGGGCAGGATTTAATCTTTCAATCATAAGGTTGTGTCTCAGATCTTACTTTAAAATGTGTTAGAAACTTTTTAAATATCTGTTTTACTATGTGTATTTTCTGATGTGGGTTAGATGACTAACTTGTGTCTCCTAATTTTATATTGGTTTGAAGTTTTCGACAAGCAGAAATATCACATAACTTGTCTTTTCCAGAAGAACGCCTTATAATGGAAGCCTGATTATCGGTGTGCCAATTCATGGTTATACCTGGAGTACATCCACATTTTTAATGCACAGTCACCCTGCCTCTACAGTGGGATTTGGTTTTTATTTTTTCAAACAAACCAGTAGCTCATATTTTGTTCACCTTATGCTGCTAGAAAAAAAAAAAAAACCAAACACACACACAGAAGAACAATATAATTAAAACAAAAAAAGAATTAAATTACTCACAAGTTTGCTCTAGTTTCTGTTCGCTTTCTGTTCAGGAAATAGGCTAAAGACCTGCAGGAACCCCTCATTGGCCATGTAGTCAATTTTAGCCTGAAGAATAGAGCTATCAGAGGGTATAGACAGTGGTAGAAGTTATGCCACTCAAGTCCCTTACCCTTGGGTATAAGTCCAGATGCATTCCTTCCCTCTTGCTGTCTAGAAACTCAGCATTTGCATTTCTCTACCAAACAATAGCATTTTTTAATATTTGTATGGAATTTGTCATTGAATTTTAATTTTTAAAGGTTTTCCCCCAGGCATTCTAAAAAGCCTTTCAATCCAAACACAGGATGAGACCACGGCAGAGCCTATGGGAGACTGCAATACCTGGGCCTGGGAAAATATGTTTTAAATGAGGTAACAACGGGACTGGATAGGCACAAAACCTATAATCTCCATTATACAAAAAGTGGCACTTGTATTCCGTGACCGGCAGATTCCTAGGATGGTGGGAGTGTTTTGTATTGGAGGCATCCCAGAAGGGAATCAAGACATATATTACAAGGAATTGAAATAAGAAATTTGAGATTATCTTAAGTGCTACTTCTGACTCTGCAGCAGTGAGCAGGATGCACCAAAGCCCCTAGAGCAGCAACCTGGTCCATCCCACTCTTCCCACAGCTGCTCAGCCCCTCACCAACACACAGGAAGCTGACTTTGCATGCTCAGCTGACAAAAGGGCTTTTTTTCTTCCATATCTCAGACCACCCAAGTCACAGGGGCTGGGAAGCCAAACAGCTGGCTGTCATTCTCTACTTCTCTACAGCACTCATCAACAGAGCCACACAACTGAGGCTCAGTCCCCTTTGTCATGGATTTCAGGGTGAGAAATGGTGTTATACCAGGATACTGCATCAGCCTGGCCCTTTCACTAGAGTCCACTTCCAGAAGAAATGTAATTGGAGAGAGCGCTATAGCAAGAGGAAAGTTTGAGTTGGTATCTCGGGGTTGAAAGAGAGAGCTGATAAAAAGGACTTTGGGATTCTACTCTTAGCTCTGCAATTGGCTCCCTTGGTAAGTCACAAAACTCAAATTTAAAATGTGAAGATTTTTTTGATCTGTAGGACCAGGCAAGGATGGTTATTCTGAGCCCTACATACATGAATCTCCTTTTGAGAGGCTTGTCCTTAACAAACTTACTTTTCTGTTCCTCCACTAAGCTAGGCATGGTAATTCCAGCCTCTATCAGAATAGGAACAAGAGTGGCTTAATTAATTGTTTATAAATTCCTTTCAGATGTCAGAAGAGTAGTACTACTTAAATATTAAAAACTTCTAACCTATTAGAAGTTGGAAAGTAATTTTCTCTAGATACACAGAATCATCTAGAAGCGATCTGACACAAGTTATGAGACATTAGGGATATCTACACAAGTAATATACAGGCCTATGATTTTCATTAGAGATTTACTAAGGTTGTATTAATTTATAAGTATATACTCATTAGTAAAACTCCTATATTTCTAACATCTGACAAGTACTGCCTCTAGCATAACACTGTAACTGGGACTTACGATCAAAGATATTAGCCTAGAGCATATTGGATCCTAATAACAAAGTTAACAACTAGAAACAATACCAGTTATTGAAACAGACTTTTAAATTCATAATTTGAAAATCGAAAAGTCACTTACGTGTAGTATATGTATCAAATACACCTCTTCAGGTATTTCACATCTACAAAAAAGCATGGGGTTTTCTACCAGAGAAGTTAATAAGTTTTTTGATATATCAGAAAATATATAAAGCTGATTGTAGTTTGATATCTTTAGACTGAAAGTTTTTTCTTACATAAAATTATTCTTCTGGGAGGAAAAATCATGCACTGAATAGGTTTTTACAAATATTTTTTTCAGGGTTTGGAAGGGGGTGGTGGGTTCATTGTTTCTTTAGTTTTAGGGATATTGGATTTTTTTCCTTGTGTTTTCCACTTTCTTTT
>NW_010226392.1:2760-5942 GCF_000690775.1 Eurypyga helias
AAAGAGAATGCAAATAAAAGTTTTTAAAATCTATTTCTGTTAAAGTGCAAAGTATTATTTTACTTTAATAAAAAATTTCGATGGATTCTTAAAAATTATCAACAGTATTTGTGCTTTTATTGGCAAGCTCCAGCAGTGCCCCAACGGCTGCTGGTTGCAGCTCAGTCTGTAGGGCAGGTTTAGCTAAAGATTCTTGAAAGAAGCTTTCAGAACTAGCTAGTAGTTTCCGTTTCGATTAGTAAGAGTAAACTTGCTTATGGAAGAGTACGCTACTGCTGCAACACAGACCAATTCCTAAAATACAGCCTATTTCTCTACTTACTCAAAGCAAATGAAAAGCTGATGTTAACATTTGTGTGCTCAGAGACACTAAGTGTTGCATACAACTAACGCCAAGTACAAACATAACAATATTTGTTGCATAAAAATGAAAATTTTTTCTCTGCTTCTCTGTTAAACTTCTGTCATTGTTTCAGGTTACCATACTGCTTGTTAAAAAGGATTGTAGGTAAGAAAAACATAAATCCTTTATTTCCCTGTTTAAAAAAAAAAAAAAGGCAACACACATACAAACATTGTCTTATACAGGAGAACTTTCTTTTCAGGAGACCAGTAATAGGGATACACCAGGCATAGGCTTTACAAGCACGCATCCAAAGATCCATTTATATTACTACCACTGAAAATCTGATGTTCCCAGACTAACGCACTTATAGTCATCCTCCCTAAAAAATTAGAACCCGTTAGTTTTATTAGAAAACTGAATCTGGAATCGTGGCTTCCAGGGTCTTCTCTTCCAGTTCCTACAGTTCAATTAAATGAAGCAATCATGTTTTGTAAAATCAAGAGGCATCTCCGATTGCTGCTTAAAGCAACTTTTCAAAAAACAACCTCCCCCCCTCACAAAAAACAGTGCATACTTCCTCACCGATTTTGATAAATGCGAAACTAAGTTTCTGAAATACACGTTTTTGAAATTATCTAATACTCAACACTGTCGGAAGTGATTGGCAATTTAAGTGCACTGACTTCTAGGGGCCTAAATGGAGGCACCTCCAAGAACTTGGGTTTAAGAGCAAGGATGGGTTTAGTTATCAGTCCCCACTGAAAATCTTGGTGCAGGCTTCTGTTAAAAGTAACCAGCATCAGCCTCAGTGCAGTAGTGGAAGATCCCTGAGAAAAGATCCCTTCTGCCTCCAATGCAGGTAGGGACTCCACTGTTTCCCTGCTGTTGGAACACACCTTCAGTTTCTTCTGTCTGTAATTAAAGCTGACATATCTTACATGGGCCATTCACCTTTTATTCAACATGAACAGCCTGCAAAAATGGCTGAGAGGTTCACAGGAAGGAAGCAGTTAAATGATAAAAATGTGAAATGTTATGCAGCAAGCTGTGTACAATTAGCTAGAATTCAAATATACACCTTGTTCCAATCCAAGCCATTTATCAGATAAAAATAGTCTGCTAGAAGAATGTCATGATTAATGAGGTGAGACTCCAGCTAATTACTGTTTCCTCCAGAAGTAATTAGGTTGGCATTGCTAATCAAGATGAATGAACACTCTGACCCGCTTTTTTAAATGTAAAACTATGAGCTGCAGCAGCAATAACATCATTTAGTTCAGGCAATGTAGTCTTTATTAGGCTTGTAGTTTGATTAAATTCTTTTGTTACACCAGGCTTTCCACACATGAACAGATGAATGCTGTGATGTTCAAAGAGTTTGTCACCCTTAATTAAAGACTGAAAAGGCTTGTTCAATTCACAGGGCAATACACAGGACAGCTCTAAATTGATAGCTTTTAAGTGGGGGATAACTAAGGGAGTCATAGGGTTTGCCCATCTGCAAAAGGATCCCTCCTCCTTCCACAATTTTCCGTCATAGCAGCCAGAAAATTAACATCAGATATTTTTGTATTGATTCCATTAGGCAACGCTCATTTCATCGGAGCACCTTTTCACGCACAACTCTACAGCTTTTCTTGTACAGAGCAAATCCATTATGAATTAAGAGAAAGCAAGCTGTAAGAAGTACATTCAAAATATAAGCTAATTTATCATGGCTCTTTTGCACAACTAAGGAGTCCCAGGACAGCCTCATCCCCCACCATTTCGGCAGTTGACATTATGACCACATATGTTATTTCATGCTGGGGGGGCAAGGGGAGGGTGTGATGGGGGAAGTGACAGCAAAGCATCTGAATGATGTAGAGATACAATATGGTATAATGGAGTTAACACGTAGTAATTTCCTTTTTCACCTCTTCCCATTCCATAAAGGGCATCGTAATTCCAAGGGTTTATTTTAGGCAAATGCTAGGGCCACATTTTCACATGAAAATTTTAATTCAAAGCACAAAGTAGACTGGATAAGAAAATGACCCTCAGCCCATGATAGCTCTTTGGATCTTCTTGCTGCCTACTTAACAAAAATCACTTCAGCTGAGAAGGTAAGGCCTCGGGGCCAGGAGCAGTGGTGGAGGCAAAGGGAGGAGAAGGCCCATCCCTCTCTGTGGCAGATTTGCTGGAGTTTATTTTCAACCGGGCAGCTAGGCTGCCATATACCCATTCAGGCCAGTACAGATGAGCAGGTTGTCCCAGCTGGGGGAGAGGGCAGGCCAGACCCCACTCCTCCCAGCGAGGGGGGACATCCTCCTGAGGCTGCCAGGACTAAGGAGTGCCACTGGTAATGGTGCTTTGCCACAGGATAAGTCACTCTCATCTTAGCAACACGAAGACCAACCCGAGCTTTCTGTCAGACATCCCGCCAGCGGGATGAGAGCCAGCGCTAGGGCTGCCGAGCCTTTCTCCATGACGTACCAGTACACAACATGAGAGCCACCCAACCCGGGCAACCTCGGACCTGTCGGTGCTTGGCTAGGAAGTTATCCCCGCACCTCAGATGAAAGCCAGAGCTTTACGCCTGAGCACAACACACAAGGACACCAAGCGATCAGGACGCCATTTACCTCCCTCAGCCTCTGCCGAGAGCAGACATGACACCCTACCCAGCGGATAGAAGTTGCTTGCTGCATCCCACACCTCCATCACAACATTTAGCAGGACCACAGTAGCCCCCATAAGCCACGCCATGGGGGACAGACAGATGTCAAACCCCTGGAAGAGCTCAGACTCATAGGCCTCAGCACCATCCCCCCCCCCCCCACTCCGCCTCACGTAC
>NW_010226392.1:5952-14064 GCF_000690775.1 Eurypyga helias
CACAGGGCTGCACGTGCCTTCGTCCTCTCCAGCTCTCTGATACGTAATGATTGAACACAACTCCTTACCTAGAGGGTGCGAATAGCTTCTCTTTCCTTCCTCTGCCATCTGGTTGATGTTTCCGCTCACTAGATTGCAAAATCCTATTTTTAACTTCTTCTGCCTAATGATACCGCGACGCCAGCCGCTGATTGACACACGCCTGCCTCCCGCTGCTGCTTCTCCCCAGCGCCTCACCCAGACCGGGCCAGCCTCGCACGGCACCGTCCCCAGGAGCAGAACAACTCCTGAACCCTCACACATCCCAACAACCACCCCAAGCAGCCAGGCACAGGCTTTTCAGAGGGAGGCTCCAGGTGGAAGGGAGAGCTGATACGGGGGGGTGGTGCCTGTGAGACCATCAGGTGTGACCCTGACGTGGCTTCTAACTGCCCTCACCTGCTTTACCTCACCCCAACTGCCCCTCTCAGAACAAACACCTAGCGCCTGCTGTCTGTCTGTCAGGTTCTGAGACCCACGAATATGTGTCTGTGGTTTGGGGGTGTTTAACTTCTAGTTTATGTGAGTTTGGGGTTTTTTTCTTTTGTTCCCTTTTCTAGGAAGTGATTTTTTTTTAGAGTCAAGGCTCCCTGGAGTTGGCGCCAAGATGGTGGTGCCGCCATCCAACAGCTTTGACTCATTCTTGTTTTGCTTGCTGAATCAACCGGCTGGTTACAGATTCCTGCCATGATGAATTCGCTAGGAAGTGAGAAAAGGAGGCATGGTCATCGCTCCTAAATGTTGTGTTTCTTGACACTGCAGTGCCCCTTTGCAGCTGTAGGAGAGTATTGCCACCAGCTGCACAGGACTAACGGCGGGGTACAAAACTCACCTTACCTTCAGGGTATATCTGCCACTGCCTCCCTTTCAGTGCCTGACCAAGAAGGTATACAGTGTCAGAAGTTATTTTTAAAAACCTAAGAACAGTGAAAGACCCATGTTTCATATGAAGGCATGCCTAGTTTTTCACAGGTCTCACGACATGGAGCTCAGGTTTCCTCACAGCCCAGGGAGAGGTGTGAAAGGACAGACTTGAGGTACACCGCTCTGATCTGCGCTGACTTGACTAAGCAGGCTAAGTATTCCTTTCTTAACGCAGTTGGTTCGCGCATCCCTGGGTTGTCAATGGCTTCCTTAACTGCGTAGCTCTTAAAACCGAAGCATGTAATTTCTGAGCTGCGACACGCTACTGAAGCAACGCTAGTGATTTATTTATGAAAGGTTTATTGACCTACCCGACTTAGAGATGTTCATTCACTTTTATTGACACGGAACATTAATACCTGTTGGGAGGACATTGGTTAACTGAGCCAAATTAAAACAGGGCACCCTATAGAAGCAAGGGATTTCTAAAAACCCTTTCTCTGCTCACAGCTGTGCCACATAAGTGGTTCCCTTTCTCTCCACGTGTTATTCCCATGCGTTCCTGTTGGCTGAGTGTGTTCCAAGGTTATCCAAACAGTCCTACTCCACAGAGCATGGGCAGCAGCTCCAGTGCTGGTGAACATACTCATTTCCACCTCCCGGCCTGCTGTTACTGACAGTGTAGGTGTTACCTCTGTGTTGTTCATCGGGCTCCTTCAGATGCATCGCTCTAGCTGCTGCCCTGAGGAACAGTCTAGCATATAGAGACCACTGGAATTTTTTCAGCTCTTCCCTTCTCTAAATGTGGTCTATGACCACTCCGACAATGAGCTGTGATGTCCCCCCAAAGGTCTGTTGGTAAACAGACCTGTTTGGACAGGGGGTGTTGCAGATGAACTCTCATTTTTGTTAGGACATGTAAGACCTGATTGCTTAGTTTGTGGGGGTTTTTCAAGCAATTTTTGTATTAGTAGAGCTGCAAATATCTCTGCTGCCAAAGGCTGACCTCTACCCTAGCAGCGTAAGCAAAATTATTCTTAGTTCCCCTTTTTTTTTTGCTGATAATAGGACCCAAGGGTGACTTAAGAAATACTGAGAGAATTAAAATATTGGACGGGTAAATGAAAAACACAAGTGAAAAAATGCAAGTGAAGTAAGAAGCAATAATAAACCCATGAGCTCACTGATCATGTCCAGACCACATCGGGATGCGGGAAACTTGCAATCATTTGCAGGGCAGCTCTCACCCCCCACGGAGAAAGGAGGGTGGAGTCCAGATCTCATCAGTGAGGTCATCTCCTTTCTGATCCTACACTCTTGGTACTTCTGGAGCACAACCACTGCGGTTTTAGCAGGAACTGAGCTCAGCCCTGCCAGTCAAGGGGCGCGGAGTGTCAGGAATTTCCAGACCACTCATCGGTCCAGCCTACCCCCCACAGCTGACGACATTTGTAAGTCCCTGGACCCTCTCTGCTTAAAGACGAATCTAGATCCACCTACTCCCTGCACATTCTGTGCTGTTGATGCATTGCAGGGCTGAACTTGGCCAGCCTGGGAACCGGACCCACAAACACCGGTGCATGCACTAGTAGTGCTTGGTTGGCATGGCTTAGGTGTCTTTGGGCACCTAAACCACAGGGCACGGAAATCAGTCACAATTCTCAGACCCAAAGTGTATTTATGTGAAATGGAGAAATACTTGTGCCGTGTTCTGGGAGGTCCTCAGGGCACTGCCCTACTATTAGGCAGCAGGTATTGTGATTATTACACATCAGGCATTGCATTCAGTCTGGTTTGGACAGCAGAGATCAGAGGGAGCTGTTTTTCCTGCCTGCTTTGCATAAGAAGTTGGAAGAGTTTGTCCCTATCCATAGATGAGGAAGAGCAGCTTTTTAATATAGGCACCAGAGTGTAGAGAGGTGTGCAGAAGGAATACCATCCTTTTCCCATGTAAGGTTTTTTTTTTCCTCTCCAGCAGTTTTCCAGACATGCTCCCGAGCCTGTCAGATTTATGAAAAGCACAACCTGGACCTCCTCAAAACTGTTGCTGCGCTTTTTAGAGACCCCTGCCCATTGTGCCGCTGCAGCTATGGGTGAGAGAGCGTGGGCACACAACCAGGCTTGTCTGCCGCGTGTTTCCTTCAGCTAAATTTTTTTTTAACAAATCCAATTCAGGTTTTGCAAATCTTGATGTGGGTTTTTATTCCTGAAAGAATAAAACAGAAAAGTCACTGATGATTTGTTCTTTCACCACATTTCAGTGCCAATGCATCATTTAGCGCTGCAGCAGCCATCAATACCCACTGAGCCACTATCGTGCAGCTTTTCCCTGTCATTCACTGTGTCATTTAGAAAGTGATAAAAAATCCCAGCTTAGAGCAGTATATTCGCTTTTGTCGTCCCCTACTTCCAGCAACCTTTTAAAGCACTGAACAAAATTAGCAACAAATTACTTTATGAATAACCGAGCCCTTTTGTTACAGCGTTCTGAGAGTTTGCAATACTGTCAGATTTCAATTAAATTTAAGAAAAATTAAGCTGCTCTGTGTGGCTGCTTGCTTAGACAGTGAGGTAATTATATGTAATAAGGAGATCTGTTTAACAATCGCTCCTAGTCATGGCAACGTTGCACCCTCATTGTGCTTTAACGTGAAGACAGACTGTTACATTGTTTTTGGAATGTGGGAAACCAGCAGTAGCAGAGGCACATCATGAGCTTAACGCGCGGAGTAGGATTTTTAACATTACCAGCTGCAGTGAATTAATTGTTACGACTTTTTTGTTCTTTCAGGGAGTCTGGTTTTGCAGATAGGTTAAAAAAGTGTAAGTTCCCCAGTAACTTGTAGACTGTGCCTTCGGTAGTAGGCATGCAGCACAAGTACCGTGAAGTTTTTGTTGATCAGAACAAAACCAGCTCTATGGGTACTGCTTTTTTTCTTTTTTTTAAAAAGAGGCCACAGCATAAAACAGTCATTGTTGGTACGCCCCAACGAGATGCGGTGGCAGGTAGTGACAGCAAACACCCTGAAAGAGACCTCTGCATCACCCAGTCCAGGTCCAGCAGTACCCAGTGTCCTCCCACCAGCCACCGTGCCATGGGGTAAGATAGCTAGAGTGTAGGCTGCTGTGAAGTTACAGCGCAAGTGGTTGGGTGTATCTGGGAAGACTAATGGATATGGAGCGATCAGACATAACCTTTCACACGTGTTCCTGGAAGCGCAGCCTTCCACTGAGCAGAGAGGTCTGCAGAGCGCTTTAAGCTGGAAGCTGGAAAGAGGAATTTTACAGGTAGTGCAGTTTTGTCCTGTGTTGGCAAAGCACCTTGTTCAGGGTTAGAAGAAAGCAGCTCTATTCTGTGACTCTTCTTCATGGTAGCGGGGCAGTTTGTCCTCAGAGAAGGAGCTGGGAAAGAAAATGTCAAAGTTCAGTTCTGTTGAAGACTGAGTTTTGAATCTTGGCTAAGCTTCACTAGCCAATCAAGGGATGTAAGTTAGCTTGCTGATTTGTGCCATGAAAAGGAAACAGCTCAGGCCTAAGCAAATACAAAAGAAATAGCCATGCTTTTTCCAAGGGGACAATATGGAAGCCGGGGAAAGAAAAAGGAGGAGAGCTGGGAGGGAGGAAGAAGCAGGGAGGGACACACAAGGTACGGAGGGGTTTTAAGAAACATTTGAGAATCATTTCAAAACTAAGAGTGAAAACAGAGTGGAAACTTCTTATAGGGCAGTGGTAGCCAAGCTGAGCTCCCAAACATCTCAAACGCAGCTCCCACGCTGGGACCGTGACATAAGCCAGCAGTACAACTATTTGGCACAGGCATCATCTTGGAAATCCAAAGGTCCGTCTGTGGGAGAAAGTTATTGGGTGAGTAGGTGATAAGGTAGCCAGGAAAAGCACAAAACCACCCAAAAAAGCAAAGAGCTGCACTCAGGCATGGAGTCACTAATTATCACTCAGGAAAGCGCTTGGCGTCACTGCGCACAGTGCCATAGGAATGTCGAGCCCGTGCTTCACAATGATCAAAAAGGTAAATAGGATCCTGGGAATGTGAGAGAAGAAAGGAGAATTTCCACTGCTCCTGCGTCTGCAAAAGGATGGGGCAACAGCCGTGAACACAGTGAGAGAGCAGCATCTGTGCGGGGAATGAAGAGGTACCCTGGCATTCTCCAGCCTGAAGAAGAGAGAACTTGGTCTTCAAAGTGCTGGTGGCTGAAGCAAACGGCTGAAGGGCAAGATCTGTGGCTGCTTCTCAGCATCTAAGACCTAAGAACATGAAATGAATTGTCTTGCAACAGAACTGGAGCAGAGAAAGCCCTTTTCCAAGCAGCACATAATCAAGCTCAAGTACAGACAACTCTGGAAGACAAAAGTACAAATTGGTTTAAAATTCAATTTGAGAAATAGGACAAGGGGTAATGGGTTTAAATTGAAAGCAGATAGATTTAGTTTGGACCTCAGGAAGAAGTTCTTCCCAGAGAGGGTGGGGAGGCACTGGGACAGGTTGCCCAGAGAAGCTGTGGATGCCCCATCCCTGGAAGTGTCCAAGGCCAGGCTGGATGAGGCTTGGAGCAACCTGGTCTAGTGGAAGGTGTCCCTGCCCATGGCAGGGGGGTTGGAACTGGATGGTCGTTAAGGTCCCTTCCAACCCAAACCGTTCTGTGATCCTCTGAAATTCATGGAGGAAAACCTATCAAGGACCATTGAACACAAAGTCACAAGTCTCCAGCTCAGAAAGTCCCTGACTAACATTGTCTGGCCTGGCACCGTGCTGCTACCCCAATGTTCCTAAATTAGTCTGCCCAGGCTGCCATCGCTGGACTGTCCTCAGGCCCAGCTGTAGGGCTGGATATACCTGTGGGACCTGTTGAGGAAAACTTCATACCTGTTATTTGCAACTCATTCCCAGAACTGTCTCTTCCCATTGCTTTTTAGGGTATGCTCTGTGTCTTTTATATCTCAGCTGTAAAAAGATTTTTGTAAGTAAGTATTTCATGAGGAATGTCGTTCATGCTGTTACAGGGAATAGCAAACAAGAAATTACTGTGAGAAAAAGAGGTTCTTTGTAATTAAAAAAAAAAATTTAAATCCCTGTTGAAAACACTGACTCATGGTCTGAAGTAACACAAGGGAAAACACAGGAAAATCATGTCTATCAAGCCTATGAAAGCAGTTACATGAAGTTCAAGAATAAAAGCTACCAGGAACATGTCTGTTAGAGTGAAGGAATTGGGGAGACTGATCAACACTGAGTGAGTTGTACTTCTTAGGACCTGAATCCAAAGAAAAGGCATCAGCCAGAGCTGATGGTTACGTAAAATGAATACAGCCAAGAAAATTCCAGTGTTTTTATATGTCTTCAGAAACAAATCATAGCTGTTCTGATATTCTCCAAATCCATTGTTTCATTTCAGTGTGTTAAGCCAATCTGTAACGTGTCATTCTGAGACAGATTGGGGCATTCAGTACTTGCCTCCTTTGGCACAGTGTCTCCCACGACAGGCATTCAGAAGCCCAGTGCTTCCCTTTTCCTCGTGGGATTTACCTGCTTGTCGTGCACCAGCTGGCTTGGTCGCAGGAAAGTATTCATTACCTTATGGGAGATGTGGTCCTCTAGGGAGCCTTGCTCATAGAATAGAAGGGAGCCCAAATGTCTCAATAAAACAATATGTGCTGAAAGGGAAATGTAGTTTAGTGTTTTATTGCAGGGTGAAAACCTGAATGTTCTTTGTAATGTTATGCATTAACTATTTCCACTCGGATCAAATCAGCTAAAACCTTATTTTGATTTTTTTCTCTCTCTTGCAATCTTAATATTTTCCTAATTGTTAAGATTTTATTTTGCATGTGAAAATATTTTTTCAGAAAATTTGCAATAGATTTTAATAATCAGGCTTAAGCAGTTAAGTTTTAGTTCAACAATCTGAATAAACGGAGTTTCATCATAGATATCTAAAGGAGTTTAAAAAAACAATATCACAACTGTCTCCATGCTGAAGCAACCTCGTACAGAGCTTGATAGCCAGCAAGTAGCTATCAGAGGAAGAATAAAATCTATCAAAAAGCATAGTAACTGAAGAGGAGGGGTTACTCATTTGATTGTGTCATGAGGAAGTCTACTATCCAGACTGTGACACTGGTCAGAAAGCTACTGAGGTGGCTGCAGTCAAACACACAGAGGGAAAGGACTTGCCCAAAAAAAGCCGACACGACAACAGCAATTAGTTAACAACTAGCACAAGCTACTACGGAAAGACACCAGGGCGTTATATTTCTGGTTCTGTTTGCGTGTAACTTTCAACCAGGATGGCTAAGATGCAAAGGAATCATTAGGAGGGGACTTTGCTGTGAGTTTGCTATACATAGAGATGTTCAGCCCTCACCAAAGGTTTCCAGTTAAAAGAAAAGCGGATGGTAGGTGAGAAATATGAATAAGCCACAGGAACAAATGAATGCAGTGGCGTTAGCCCAGCACAGTCATCCTACATGCTGTCCAAGCCACTGCAGGACACAAATCATTATTAGATTATATGTAGAGTAGAATAAAAGGTTAGTTTGAAAAGCATGTTCAGAGTCCTAAATTAAGTAAAGATTCCTGTTGACATGTTGCAGAAGTTTGGGGGTGGCAGCCAGTCTGCCTCAGGTTTTAGTCCTGTTTTCTCCTAGAGCACATTGAACTCATCATCTCGTTAAACAAGTTTTAGCAGTGAGCAAGTGTGAAAAACCTGACTCCAGAAAAATCTGCATGGAGTGCAGGAGAAAAAAATGCAGTGCTATCCTCCAGAGAGCAGAGCTGTCCACTCAAAAACTCAAAGTAATCTAGTCTCTCTTAAAAAAAACAAAAAAAACCAACCAACCAAACAAACAAAAAACACCCACCACACACAGAAAAAACTCCCCCTGTCTTTGATTGTAACAATCTTTAAAAATGTATAATCACCACTGGATGCAGGGCTGGCATGGAGAATTCCAGTCCAGATGGTGAAAGTAGGAGAAAGTCAGAGATATTTGAAACAAGGGGGTTATAGATGAAACCAGATTTGCAACCTTACCTCAGCAGATGCAACCAGCCTTCTCATCCAAGGGTGTCAAACCCGTTTTCTCTGGTGGATACCAACCAACGTGTTGGCAAGCCATATTCAGTGGAGGGGAACAAGAGAGGTGGACGTTCTGTACAGCATGTGACTATTTGGTGGATGAAAAACTGAACAT
>NW_010226393.1:0-2119 GCF_000690775.1 Eurypyga helias
GAGGGAAGAGGCAGCTATTGCACCCTGCTTTCACAAGGAGACCCGCCGCACCGGGGCCTCGCTCGCCCGCAACGGTTGCACAACCCTCTGCGCCCCATGCACTGCCAAGCTCCCCTGCCCGCAGCTCCCGCGGGGGTCCATGCCCACCGGGGGATGCTCAGGACCCCTGGCCCAGCAGCCCCCCGCCCGCCCAGGGCATCTGCTGAGCATTTCCTCGGTGCTCTTCCCTGCGACAGATGCAGCAGCTATTCAGCCTTTTCAGGCTGCAACAAAAGCCTCTCCAGGCACACAAAGGCCAAGAGCAGAAGAGAGGCCCGGGCTTAAATAAGAGCCACCTGCCAGGGGCCTGTGCTCCCCCTGTGCAATCAGGGTGCTGCCCACAGGCCAGCCCCACTCTGCAGAGCTCACTTCCCAGCGGCAAAAATATTCTTGGCACATGGATTTCAAGGAGATGAACCTCCGAAGTGGGTACCCAGGAGCAGCATCCTGGATGCTGAGGGAAAAGGGCTACGAGCGTGATGGGGACATCGGGGATGAGGGCGTTGGGAGGGGATGAGGAGGCAGCAGGCAGGAGGAGGCTGAGAAATTCATGGGAAGAAGTCAAAGCAGGTAAATGACAACAAGGCGGCAGCACGAAGCATCCCTGCTGACTCACGGCACCAGCAGCAGGCTGGAGCTGCTGTTTAACGAGGAGAAATAAATAGTTTCAGCTTCACATATCTGAGAAAAACAAATTAGGGGCCCATTCAGCCCCAGGTTTTTGGTTTGGGATCATTCTGTTCTCCCTGTACGTCAGAAGCAGCACTGGGACTTGGTGACTGTCGTGGTCACCAGCACAGTGACACACGTGATGCTCGTCTCTCCAGAAGGCACCGGAGCTGGCGTTAGGAGCAAAGATCAGCATCAGTGGTGGCAGCAAGGTCCCCGTGTCCTGCCACACCAGGGGATGTCCCAGGAGCAGACCTGGCTGCAGAGGTGGAGCCACCACCCTAGCCAGGACCTTAAGAACCTCCCTGTGAACCCAACAGGCAGGAAGGGGGTCATGATGGCCAAAACGCCCCAACCCAGCCCATCCCTTCCTATAGGCATCCACAATGTCCCTTCCCACCAGGGGCCACCGTGACACCAGGCTGTAGGTCTGGGCGGTGAGGGGACCGGTTGCAGCTCAGCTCCGAGTGGAGCCGCTCCAGGGAGGGATGCTCAGAGACCCCTCTGCAAACCCAACCACCGCATCCTGTGCTCCCTGCCAAGGACACGCTGCAGCTGGGGACCTTTTACCGCACAATTCAAAGTGAAAGGAAAGTAAAAAATCACGAGAGGGACCCGATATCTTAACGTGAGACAGCACTGCGGCCAGGGGATCTGCCCCACACACAACCCCTTGGCTGCTCAGGGCTGGGATTGGCTCCTTCTCCCAACCCCTCCCCAAGCTCCATCTCTCCCCACATTTCCTTCAGCATGAGCCGAGCTCACGAACGGAAAAGTGCACATATGTGCTTTTATGGTAGGAAGTGGTTGATATTCATAGGCGTGATTAATATAGAAGTAAACACTCATGTAAACCATTAACTCAGCACTGACCTACGGCCTTTGCACTTCCCTCCTGCAACCACAGCTTGAAACACCCCTTCCCGCCGCACCGGCACCCTTGCTCCCCGCCATGGCACGGTGCCACCGCCGCCAGCCCCCCACACCGCAGCCGGGGGCTCTCCCTCACACCCCGGACCGGCTCAGCCTCTGCCATCGCCAGGACCGGGCGCTCGAGCACATCTTTGTGGGTGCCCCGCTCCACCAGCCTCGCAGCAATCCTGGCGACAACCCTGCCTGACCTCACCGTTACCTCCGACCTCATGGATATCTACATCCCAGAACTGCTTTTAGTTCTGGACATCCCCACGCATTCCTTAAGCTGGAAGTGATTTAGGGGAGAGGCTCAGACCGCCCAGACCCACGCCTGCAAGCGGAGGAGCCACGAAGCCCTGCCAGAAGCCCCACAAACACCCACCGCTTCCCGGCAGCACCTGGGCTCAGGCTCTGCACAAAAATGAAGTTTCTTGGGGCTCGGCCCATGGGCAGGACCCCGCCATGGGACAGACGTGTGGCTGCCACATCCTTCCAG
>NW_010226393.1:2235-12014 GCF_000690775.1 Eurypyga helias
AAGGCCAGCCACTCCTGAAGCACCACCCACCCCCGGCGCTGGAAGCGGTATGGCCTCGGGATGCATTTCTTTCACCAGTGCCAAGCCTGAGGAGGGTTTCATTTACGTGCCCTCAAAGGTCGGTGACGACAGCACATTTTGCATCATTCTGTCCTTTCCTCAGCTGTTTATTTAATAGAGTTTATTTAATGGGCTTTGTCAACACCAGGACACAGCAAACACCTTCCCGAGCCGAGGCTGCGGATGCCCAACCGCTGCTCTGCTCTGCCAGCCCATTCCAGCAGGGATGCAGTAAGGATCATTTACGTGCCCTCAAAGGTCGGTGACGACAGCACATTTTGCATCATTCTGTCCTTTCCTCAGCTGTTTATTTAATAGAGTTTATTTAATGGGCTTTGTCAACACCAGGACACAGCAAACACCTTCCCGAGCCGAGGCTGCGGATGCCCAACCGCTGCTCTGCTCTGCCAGCCCATTCCAGCAGGGATGCAGTAAGGAGCATCCTCCGGCAGCCAGGATCCCCAACACAAAACCTCGGAGGTGCCCAAGCGGTGCCACCCAAAGGGGTTGGCAACACGCTCCTGCGTGGCAAACCCGCACCAGGCACGATGTCCAAAGCTGTTTAGAGGCTGCTGGGGCCTCGGGGCTGGGACGGCAGCTCTTCCCTGCACGAGAGAAACCGCTCTCGTGCTGGGTGGCCGCCGCTTTTGTTGACAGCGGGGTTTGTTCTGTGCAGGGGAAGGCCAGGACAGGAGCGACACGGGGATTTCGTAACACGCCTTTGTGCGGGCGCTCAGCGAGGAAGGGGCCCCGCGGCCACCAACCGCCCTCCTCCCCATGCTGCTCCCTCCATCTCCCACACAGCAGGACAGAGAGAAAACCTCCAGCTCCAGTGCACGAGCCCAGCTCCGGGGATGCCCGAGCCCACCACTGGGGATGCCCAGGGCAGAGGGTGCTCCAGCACATGTGGGGCAGGGGAGAGGGGCTGCTGCAGCTGACCCCCAAGAAGGCATGTAGGAAGGTACGTAACGAGAAGGGATGCTAACGAAGGGGCAAAAGGGGAGGATTGCTCCCCACAGGGTGATTAAGAGCTGTTCAGCCATATGCATCACCCTGTCCCTCCTCTGCCCTCTCCTCAGGGCACCCCCAGGCAGAGCTGCTCATGGAGAGCCGACGCTGCTCCTGGCTCTTGCTCACAGCAGCCACCCTGCCCCAAGGCTGCTCTCCTCCTCCTCCCCCCACACACGCCTCTTGTGCATCCCCAGCACCTAACAGGACCCACAGAATAGCCACCCAGGTTAAGAGCCAAGCAGCACTCCAGACTTGAGACCCAACACCACCTAGCCACCACGGTGGCTATTATTAGCTCCTTCCAGGCTTTTGGCAGCCCCAAGAGCCTCCGCAGCGCCTGGGAAGTTTGGTGAAGCCTGGACAGAGCCCACCAGCCTCCTGGTCAGCACTGTAACCTCAAAATACCTCAGCCAACAAGCATGCAAAACTCAAAAGGAAGCAGCTGGGTGCACACACCTCCAAAAACACCATCAGAGAAGAAACTTCTGCCCCCTGAGCGTTATGAAGAGGGAAACACTGGTCTCCAAAGGCTGCTCCCAGGAAGATGTCTTGCCCAACAGACAACAGCACAGAGCAAGGGGCTGACAGCAGAGGGTTTATGCACTCACATCTTTACAATATACAGCAAACACACACGCTCTGGGAAAGACGAGCCGATCCTGCCATGGATGCCCAGCACCCCGCTGCTAGACAGTGTTTACCAGCAGCCTCCTTGATGTCTTACCAAATACAATAGGCAGCGAGCGATTTGGACACCCTGGAAAGGGGATAAAAGGATAAAGACAGGAACATTTCAACGAACTAACAAAAAAACCTACTCCTGCAGCTACTGCTGCTCCGCTGGCAGGCCAGGCTGTTCATCCTGGGCATTCCCAAACCCAGCCTTTAAAAAGAAACGTCACCCAACAGCCTTACGCCGGCTCATCCTGGGGCAGTGTTAACCAGGGCCCCCGGGAGCGGAGGCAGCCCTGGGGCACAGGGTGGGCAGGGGGAGCTGCTCTCTCCGGGCTGGCCAGGGGCTCCCAGGTCCTGCTTTGTACGAATTTAAGCTTTTTCAATCCCACTTATTCATGAAAGGGGCTTAGGGCTGGGGGGAGCCAAAAAGCAGACAGGCCAGCCTTTGTGCGGCTCGGCCACCCGCCCACGGGCTCCAGCGGCCCCCAGTAGCCCCTGCAGCAGACTGGAGCACACTGGTAAGCAGCAGCGCTGGCACTGCCACCAACCCTGTGGGCCCACAAGCCTGGAGCAATGCCCCAAGTCCGCAGAACCTCCGTCTCCTAAATGAGAGAAAGCAAATCTTCAATGGCCCAAACGAGCATCACCCCCACCTCCCCTACAACGAAGTTTAAGGCTCTTTCCAAGCCTGCTGGGGGGGTTTGGATCCAAGGAGGGTACAAGCTCCAGATGTTCATCGCTGGTTAGGAGTTAAGTCACTAAAACCCTTGAGGCATCACCACTGTATCCCAGCCAAACCCTCCTTCCAGTGAGGGCCCCCTGGTTGTTTCACTGCAACTTTGGGGGAGAAAGAAACATGAAAGGGGTGTTTTGGTAAAAGCCAGAGGTGCTTGACCTGCCGAGTTGAGTCTGTCCTTACTGCCAGAGCCCAGCAAAATGTGAAACTCGTTGCTCTCGTTAGCTGGACCCTGCAGGGGTAGAGCACTGCCTGCCCCAGGTGAAACCCAGAAATAGGAATATCAGCCAAAAGCAGAGCACGCTAAGGCACCCGGAGAACACCGTCTTCTGTGAACTCCTCCAGACTGCAGTGCAGGGCACAAGCCACAGACCTGCTCCAAAGCTCCTGGGGAGCAGCTCCGGCACCCAGCTCTCCCACCCCACAGGTGCTGGAGCTGCTGCTCAGCAGCATGCAAAGACCACATTTTAATCCATCCATAAACTCCTCAGCATCTTACTCACCCAAGCTTCATCAGCCCAGAATTTGCATCTCTAACGACACAGACCCAAAGCCGGGCTTAGCCATCTCCTCCAGCAGTGAGGAGCTGAGGAATAGGAGCACCAAAACACATCCAAACCACCCCCCCAGACCTGGAGTGCTTCCCTGCTGACTCCCACCACCCCAGAGCATGCCACATCCTGGCAGGGACCTGCTCTTCCTCACAACTAAAGATCCTGGAAGATTCTTCTCCAAAGTGGAATAAGCAGGGCAGGAGGGGAATCAGGGAGGGAGATGTCAGCAGTCCTCCGACACAAATGTGCGGACTCTCATGCCAGGCATGGGGTTGCTCCTTGCAGGGAAAAGCACTCCGGACAAAAGCAAAGGCCTTGGCAATGCTCTGCCAAGCTCGTGGGCCAGCAAGGGGGAAGATGTCCTCACCATGAGCCTGGGCTGCAACACCCCCAGGCTCCCCAAAACAGCCGTGCCCCCGTGGCACAGGAGGTACCCACCCGAAAACGCCGGATTCGCAGCTTGGTGACTTCTAGGAGATAACCTGGGTTTAAACTTCCTGGCCAGCCCACCCTTCCCAGCACTGCGGCCGAGCCCCTTGTGCAATAGCCATCCGGGTTTTCCCAGCAATCTGCCCCGCGCAATGGGCAGCGAGGTTGTGAAACGGCGGAGGAGAAGGAGGAGACACTCACACCAGAGCCCAGAGGGACTGAGGAGGCTGTTAGAGGGGACAGTGGCTCCCACGGCCCAGCGGGATCAACAAGCAGTGGCACCGGAGCCACGGGAGCCAGTGCTGTGCAGGTGATGGGCTGGTGACACCCGCAGCAGCACCGCCTGCGAGCAAGCGCAGCCCCTGCCTTTTTCCTAAAACAAGGGGATATATAACAGGTTAAAACTGTTCAGATGCAGTCTTAAACGCTGAGCGGGTAGATGCCACAAGGCTGTTGTTACTACTGAAAATGAAAACATATCCCTGCTGCCAGACCAGCTCCCCCCTGCTTTTTTTATACATATATTTTTAAGTAGGCTGAGGATAACATGCATACTTTCTGGTTTGTTTGGTTCCGATTGCATCTGATTTCCCCCCGCCAGCTGAGCCGAGATGCCCAGGATGCCAGCCCTGTTTCTAAGCAGTGCCGCTCGGACCCAGCTTCCACCTGCACCTATGGGCGCGAGAAATGATGAGCTGCGGCTACCGGGACTGCAGGCTGACGGGATGCACTGCCAGATTTCCACAGCAGCCCCGGCTTGCGTTCCAGCTGCATTTCCCTGAAAACACACATTTGGCAGGAGGATCGAGGAGCCTTTCAAGAGGCTGCCCCAGCTCAGTGCCATGTACCAAGGCCAGAGGACGCCGGGAGGACAGCAGACGGGGAGAGCGGCTGCTCCGATGCCGAACGCTCAGTACAAGATGCTCCCACCTGCGTCTGCCCCGTGGAAAGATGGTACCCATTGGGACAGGGACAGCACAGAGCTCTGACCCACCGTTACGCAGGTTTAGCCTGTTCCAGCGTGAGTGGTGTATGGCAACGACCCCAAGCCCAATTTACCCCTCTCTCCTGAGTCCAGCACAACTGGAGAAGTTGAACTCTGGAGAAGCTGGCTACAGCCATGGGCACGCAAAGTGAGGGAGCAAAGTTAATTATGATGACAAAGGGAACAAGTCCATCCCTCCACCAAGCCCAAACCTATAGCCCAAACTGGGAAAGGGTATCTAGCAAGAGCAGAGCTGCAAAGTCCCAGCCTGGCTGAGCGCCCCAGGAACATTCAGATCTGAGCTTGCGTTTTGAACTTCATCTCTAGTTTAGGCTACAGCTCGCCGGGCACATAATCACATGCGGCCCTGACGCCAACGGCTTAAATAATCTCATTACATATGACGGCAAAGCTGCAGAGTGCCCGAGCCAAGGTGCTCACCTGCCCTCTCTGCTGGGAGAGCGTACTTGGTCATAGCAAAAAGCGTGCCGACGGGACCCCCTAATTCACAGGAAGATGCTGTCATCCTCCCCAGCATCATTACAACGAAGATGGAGCCACAGCAAAGCTCTACGTGCTCCCAGCAGTACTCAGGGAAGAGCCGCACTGGTACCCCATCCTGTATCCCCCTCCCAATGACACGTACTGTCCCACCACCCTCTCAACAACGGTTTTGTGGCTCACAGCATCTCCAGTAAATGGCTCAGGTCCTCTCAGGTCAGGGGGACCCACCAGCCCTCCCGGACTCACAGCCCTTAGTCCCTTCCCCAAGGCCACGAAGGAAACAGCCCGTTAATGCAACCATTAAACCTGCCGTTTGCTATAATCCCTACCTCAAATTGGGAAGATCCTAAAAGGCTGAAATCTTTGAAATGACTCAGCCACGAGGTATAAAGAAACAACAGCTTAAAAGGCTGTTAAAGCTGCCTGCATTCAGACTTGCTCTTGCGTGCCCTGCTCTAACTCCCGCGCACTGCTCCCTGTCCTTCTCCATAGGGGAGCCAGCTGCAGAGACCAAAGCTCTCTCCAAAACAGGCCTCCGGGCACCGGTCACACACACAGTCCTTGTGCCAGCCGGAGTTGAAAGGAAAATACATTTTAGCATCCCACAGCCAAGAAAGATGAGGGGCATCTGCAGAGGAGATGGGGGCCACTTTCGGTGGGATACAGGTCTCGGAGGCTTTTAAATTCCAACATCAGTGTCACCATCAGAGATATCCACGATGCTCTGGAAACGCTGAAACGCTGACCCAACATGACAGCCCAGGCTCAAAACAGGTTCTTTGGGGAATGGTGTTCCCATGCCAGCGTCTCCAGGGAGGGATCGCCCTGGTCCTGGATCCACCCTTGAAACCCTCCCTCCTCCAAAACCAGCTGGCAAGCTCAGCCAGATACTGGGGACCCTCTCCAGGTTCCTGCCTCACCTCAGCTGCCTGCACCCCTGCCCACCAAGGGGAGAGGAGCTGAAGGCACGGGGCGGACAAGGGTGCTGCCTGGGGGTCTCTGACAAGAGCCAGCCTGGGCCGGACCACGGCAGCCGAGCAGACAGTCCCAGCGCGGCGCAGGGAGGCAGCGCGTTATTCTTGGAAACCAGGAGGTGAGGTCATGCTGCCTGAATGCTGCAACTTGAGGCCAGACGCGCGGGGCCAGTGGTGCTTGGAGAGGAGCCTGACTTCTGCAGCAGGCGGCCAAGCGAGGGCCGTCTGCAGGTCGGGAAGCCGGTTACGTTCGGAGCTACCATGGGGAAAGGGTTTCTTCAGGAAGGAGGGCTCTTTCCTCCCAGGCTCTCAGCAGAGAGCAGGAACCCCAGTGAAGGGATGGGGTTTAAAATAGCATCAGCTACGGACTCTGCAGCAAAGCCTTTGGACCAGCCCGGTGCGGGGCATGTCAGCCCACCACAAAGGCTCAGGAGATGCCAGATGCCAAACCCAGAGCCATGCCACTCCCTGTGCGACAGGGATGGCCAAACAGCCACTCCTCCAGATGCCTCCCACATATCCGCACCACCCTGCAAGCCCACACGGTCCGTCAGGAGTTCATCCCATCAGGTCCCAGAGCATCCCATCAGATCCCATCCTAGGGAAAGGGAGAAATCACCAACTCTATCAGGCTTCCTAGGCAGGAACTTTCTGAGAGTTCCTGTGCCTACCCACCAGCCAGCAAACGCACCAGGAGACCTGGCTCTCAGTCCACGCAGCTTCGAATTATTATTTATATGCTGCTCTAAACGCTTCGGAAGAGGCAACACGTGTCAGACAAAGCTCAGCGCTCGCTACCCGGAGGCACAGCCAGCACCTCCGCAGCCCAGCAGACAAGCACGGTCCCCTACATCGGGCTTTCCCGACGCGTGTGCTGGCAGATGGCAGAAACCTCGATGAAAGCCAGCGGGAGCTCAGCGTGAACGATAAAATAATGGTTTTACCTGGCTGGTTTTGGCAATGAAATCACACACAGGGGATGTATTTTCATCCGGTGTGATGGCTGCCTGTGAAGGATTCATCCCGGAGCAGGCAGCTCCTCTACTGACAGACAGCCCTTTCAGTAAATCACTGCACCTCAGTTCCCCACCTCTGAAAACGTGGGAAACACTGGTCGTCTTCTGCAAGATCTATGGCTGATGGCATTAGAGTAATAATCAGAGGAAGAACCCCACCGCTTCCTGAGCACATGCCAAACCAAGCCCCTGCTCCAGGGCCATTATCAGTCCATCTCAGTCGTCACTTTGACTGCTCAGAACATGTAATGTATTTGGAAGCGATTACGGCAAATCCTAAATTGTTTAAACAAACCCAAACCCCAAGTCAGCACACTCCTTTGGTCAATGAGATAATAAACCGCTGCCTTGGAAAAGTCCCAGTGACGTCACTACACTTTCCAAAGCTTTTCAACCATGGCTCACACAGAAGGCCACAGCAAAGACAATTCTGGGTATATAAAGTACGTGGTAGAGTTAAAAAAAAAATAATAATACCCCCACTGAGAGAGGAGCAGACACACAGCAAGTTGTTTCCCATGAGCGTGAGCCCAGGGACTTCATCTACTCCATCACCCAGGGGTTATTTTCCCAGCTGGATTTTCTGGGCGACAAAGCATTTGGTCTCAAACGAAGCTGCAGGGAAATGGGGTGTTTCGCTCCTCTGAATGTCCCTGCGAAAACCCTGGCCATGACAGCAGAGAGGGCACGAGGCCGCGCGAGCACGCTCCTTCAGAGCTGCCCAGCTATCAGCTACGAGACGCCCACCCTATTTCCACGACAGGCATCTTACAAGAACAATAAACCACAAAAATACTGGGCTCCTTCCTCCTCCTCCATCAGAGGAACCATCGCTCACACATTATCTGATGAGGCCGAGAGTGAGACAGAGTGTTGCGCAAACGTGCCCCGGAGCACTGAGGATGCTCCAGAAACAGGGCTGCCAGAGAGGGGGCAAATTTGCAAGCAGTGTCCACGGCCCTCCCAGAGGGAGAGGTGAGGATTTCCTGCTTTGAAGCTGGGGCTAGGAGCGAGGTTTGTTAATTTGTTTTAAAGGAAACCTGCTCCACGAAGAGCTCCATCGAGCGACGCGCACGGCAGAGAATGAAACTCGTCACCCTCCATCACCGGACCCCGCTCCCCGGTCTGGTTTACAGGAGATTTCCTCGCCGAATTAGGAGAGCCAGCCATCAACCCAGCATTGTGCCTCAAGATTAGTCTTAAAAGTGGAATTTGCAGTAGGCGAGACAGACCTCGCTCCCAGCCCCACCGTGGCAGCCTGCGTCACTAATGCCAACAGCCTGACCACAACCAACAACACCAAGTCAGGTCAGCCATGACCTACATAGAGCAGGCTTTACAGAAATGACAAGCCTAATTTCACCTAGTAATAAATCATACCAAGGTACAAGGAAGAAAGGGGTAAGAAACCACCTAGACCTCGCATTTCAGTGCCATTCATCACCTCTCCACAGACTTGATGTTCCCACCCTGCAGTAAATCACGGCGCATCAAGCAGGGTCAAGTCACGGGTGACTGGGACCATCAGCAGCCCGCTTCCCACCAGGTAATTTAATGATGCCACACTTCAGGTATTGCTCGGCACGAAAAAATAAAATTAGGGTTGGGAAAACAGCAAAATAAACAATAACAATCTGTAAGAAAAGTGAAGGAGTATCTCGTGTTTTCACCTAGGTACCACACAGCAAATAAAACTCCCATCCCCTAACTCACACACAGCATCATTTTATTTAATGATGCATCTCTGCCACGGACCGTTGCACTGGAAACGTTACCGGCTGCAACATCCTCACTGCTGCTGGAATGGTGTCTCCACGCTCACGCTCTCCCAGAGCACTGAAAAGTTCTCTTAAGCAAAGCGACCCACAGCAAAACCTGAAGCTAATGGTGTCTCGGTTTGGGAGAGAGAGGTTTAGCAACATAATAGATGCTCACGATCCAAGAAGCAGCACAGCCTAACCGTTAATATCAGGGAGAGACACTGTTGTTTCCCCCCAGTGCAGGACTGCATTATTATACAGTATTTTGGAATAGCAAATGTAAAGAGCAATGCTCCAAATGGAAAGGTTTGCCGCACAACCGAAGCAGGCACCACAGAGAGACTTCAGCTGTGGCTTCTGGCGATGGGCCATCGGGATTCTTTTAAGCATCATCCGAAACATGACAACTCGATGCAATCACTTCTGTGAATCCTGCTTTATGTCATCATTCCACACTGATGCAGCCCATGAGTAATTCAGATCCAAATACCTCTCCGCAGGTCTCCAAGAGACGTTATCCCGGCTGCGTACCAGGGGAGGGGATGAAGTCAGCACGCATGGTGTCTGGGGCAGTCACCTCTTTTAAGCATCATCCGAAACATGACAACTCGATGCAATCACTTCTGTGAATCCTGCTTTATGTCATCATTCCACACTGATGCAGCCCATGAGTAATTCAGATCCAAATACCTCTCCGCAGGTCTCCAAGAGACGTTATCCCGGCTGCGTACCAGGGGAGGGGATGAAGTCAGCACGCATGGTGTCTGGGGCAGTCACCCCGGCGAGCCGGGTACACGCCGGCTCATCCAAGAGCCCAAACTCCCGGCGTAGCAGTTTTTAAGGGGCTGGAAGGAATCACTTACAGTAGCAGCTGTGCCGCTCCTGGAAAAGCCAGGGACGCATCCAACCGCTCAGCTGAACCCTCCTCTCCCCGACAGGGACGTGCGAAGAGGCCGGGGCAGGGGACAGGGAAGATGACCAACGCTTTCCCCAACCAGAGAGTCAGCGTGGAGCACACCTCACCCTCCACAAGCCGCGCAGACGCTCTGCACAACCCTCCTGCGTTACAGCGCGC